>NC_083448.1:7271843-7328883 GCF_020745735.1 Hemiscyllium ocellatum | reverse complement strand
CACCCCCACCCCCATCCTCCCCCTCCTCCACCATCCATCCACCCTGTCCCCACCCCCACCCCCATCCCCACCCCCAACCCCACCCTTCCCCTCGTCCACCACCCATCTACTCTGTCCCCATCCCCACCCAACCCCAACCCCATTCCCATCACATCCTCATCCCATCTTGTCCCCGTCCTCATCCCGTCCACATACCACCCCCCGTCTCTGTCCCCACCCCATCCCCACTCTGACCTCACCCCAGTCCTCGTCCTTGTCCCTGTCCCCATCTCCTTTACTCTGGTGATGGCCCTCTGGTCCTCTGGAATGTGTGACGCCCCCATCCCCTTGACTCTGAGGTAATAGCCCTCTGGGATGTGTGACCCCCCCCCCCCCCCCCCCCCAATCCCTATCCCCATCCCTTCACTCTGAGGTGATGGCCCTCTGGTCCTCTTGAATGTGTGACCCCCCCTCATCCCCATCCCCTTCGTTGAGGGGATGGCCCTCTTGTCCAAGGCTGTTCCACTGGGTGAAGCAGTATCCTTTGGGATACAACTCATCCGATCCCCCATAAGACACCAGACCCACGGCCGTGTTCTTGACCCTGATCGTCTAGAGAAGGCAATGACAGATGAGTGACAGAGCGTGCATCAAGGAAACAGACCCTTCGGTCCAACTCGCCCATACCGACCAGACATCTCAAACTGATCTAGCCCTGTTTGCCAGCACTGGGCCTATTCCCTCCAAACCCTTCCTGTTCATGCACCTATCCAGGTGCCTTTAAAATGTTGTAATATTACCAGCCCCCACTTCCTCGTTCCATGCATGTATCACCAACTGCATTAAAAAGTTCCCCCTTTGATCCTTTTTATCTTTATCCCCCCTTACCTTAAACCTCTAGTTTTGGACTCCCCCACCCTATCCGTGTCCCACATCATTTTATCAACCTTGAAAACCCTCCCTCCTGCACCATCCCTGCAGTCACGTGTTCAGCCCCGCACTCTCCCTGTTCCTCACTTCACCAGCACGTGGCACAGGCAACAGACCACAGATAACAACAATGTGTGCAGGAGGGTTTTCTGACACAGTACGTAGACAGGCCGACAAGGGGCGATGCCATATTGGATTTGGGGCTGGGTAATGAACCTGGTCAGGGGTGTTAGATTTGGAGGTAGGTGAGCACTTTGGCAATAGTGACCATAATTCGGTTAGGTTTACAAGAACAATGGACAGGGATAGGTGTATACCACAGGGAAACAGGTAGAACTGGGGGAAAGGCAATTATGATGCGATTCGGCAAGATTTAGGATTCATAGGATGGGGAAGGAAACTGCAGGGGATGGACACACTTGAAATGTGGAGCTTATTCAAGGAACAGCTACTCGTAAGTATATACCTACCAGGCAGTGAGGTATTTGTTGAGAGAGAGAGCCATGGTTTACTAAAGAAGTTAGCACTGCTGCCTCACAGCGCCAGAGACCCGGGTTCAGTTCCCACCTCAGGCGACTGACTGTGTGGAGTTTGCACGTTCTCCCCGTGTCTGCGTGGGTTTCCTCCGGGTGCTCCGGTTTCCTCCCACAGTCCAAAGATGTACGGGTCAGGTGAATTGGCCATGCTAAATTGCCCACAGTGTCAGGTAAGGGGTATGGGTGGGTTGCGCTTCGGCGGGTCAGTGTGGACTTGTTGGGCCGAAGGGCCTGTTTCCACACTGTAAGTAATCTAAGTTGAAGCTCTTGTCAAGAGGAAGAGGAAGGCTTATGTGTGGATGAGCCATGAAGGCTCAGTTAGGGAGCTTGAGAGTTGTAAGTTAGCCAGAAAAGATCTAAAGAGAGACCAAAGAAGAGCCCGGGAGGGGACATGAGAAGTTGTTGGCAGATAGGATCAAGGTAAAACCCTCAGGCTTTTTACAGGTATAACAGGAATAAAAGAATGACAAGAGTAAGATTAGGGCCAATCAAAGTCAGAGACATGTACAGCACGGAAACAGACCCTTCGGTCCAACCCCTCCATGCCGACCCAGATATCCAACCCAAACTTGTCCCACCTGCCAGCACCCGGCCCATATCCCTCCAAACCCTTCCTATTCATATCCCCATCCAAATGCCTCTTAAATGTTGCAGTTGTACCAGCCTCAACCACTTCCTCTGGCAGCTCATTCCATACACGTACCACCCTCTGTGTGAAAAAGTTGCCCCTTAGGTCTCTTGTAAATCTTTCCCCCTCTCATCCTAAACCTATGCCCCTCTAGTTCTGGACTCCCCCACCCCAGGGAAAAGACTTTGTCTATTTATCCTATCCATGTCCCTCATAAACGGTGGAACGGTAAATCTGTGTGTTGACGAGAGCCTGAAGTGTGTGATCTGGAGATGTTGCCGGTCCCGTGATGTTGTTGCTTGCAATATCTCTGTGGCAGTTGGTCTGAAAGACCAATCCCGCCCCTCTCCCCCAACCAAGGGAGGCCAACACAAGCGGTGCCAACCATGAGAACAGGATCCCGATCTCGCCCTTCGGCACGTGGGTCGTGCTGCACCGTTCAGTCCAATTCTGGCTGTTCCTCACCCACGATGCGGTGGGATTGTTCGGCTGGTCGGGCTCGGTAGAGAGACTGTGAACAGTGAGCAGTGATGCAGGAGCGTCTCTCTCTCTCTCTGGTACTTGCGTTTAGGCCAATCTAACTGCTGATCGTCCACTGCTAATTGACCTGCATTCTCCCCTCTTAAAGGTGCGAGCTGTTATGGGATAGCTATCGGCTGCAAGAATCCTGGTGGAACCTTGGCTTTATGGAACAGGGGTGCTGAGTCGGATTGTCTCGGCTGATGCCCTGATTGAGATTAGGTAAGCTGGTACCCTCGGATTCTGTCTGGCTTTGTGGAGACTCACTGGGCGATGAGATGTGACAGGCTTTTAACAGGCCTTTTCCATGTTCCCTTCCAAACTAGTCTCCGAACATCCGCGCAGCACACTGTTTCCAGGTGGTGACCCACTGTTTCCAGGTGGTGACCCACTCTTTCTCAAGGGCGACTTGCTTGAAGAATGCCCTTGCTAGTCCCGGAGACATGGACTCGCTGGAAGCTCAGCTGGAGCTGCTTCTGAAGGGAGGGGGCATCGAGGTGCAGGGCTACGACTCTCCCCTGGAGGACGTGGTGCCGGTGACTGTGCGGAAGACCGTCTGCTACATCGTCGCTGCAGTCATCCTGAACGAGCAGGTAAGAGGGGACCGCCTCACTGACCCGCAGCCCCGGTCGCCTCAGGCCTGACAGGGAACACCGTCTCGATCTGCGTGGGCCCGTGGTATCCCCCCCTCCTGGACCTGTGTGTCCGGGGCGCAGCTTCGCTCCTTGGAAGCCACACACAAAGTTTTGTGAACTGAGAGGGAGACAGACATCCAGAGGTCGGAGAAATGGGCAGACCGGGTGAATGGGGAGGTTTTCCACACTCTTCCGATTGTAAACGGGCAATCCTGGAGCTGGGGGGGGAGGGGAGGGGAGGGGAGGGGAGGGAGGGGGTACAGTTATCAGGGGCACCTTGACAAAACGGTGGCTGAGGCACACAGCATCTTGCGAAGAGGGACACAGTGTCAAACCACAACACTCTGGATGCTGGAAGTCGGAAACAAACACAGACAAACACTGGGGAGACACAGCAGGTCAGGCAGCACCCGAGGAGAGACAAACAGAGGGAACATTTTGAGGTCAGTGTGTCTTGTTCAGAACTGAGTCATCCTTCCAAAGAGAAAAAAAAACCCACATTTGTTTGGCTCAGTGGTGAGCACTACAGCCTCACAGCGCCAGAGACCACGGTTCAGTTCCAGCCTCGGGTGACTGTCTGTGTGGGGTTTGCACATTCTCCCCCGTGTCTGTGTGGGTTTCCTACGCGTGCTCCCACAGTCCAAAGATGTGCAGGTTAGGGTGGATTGGCCATGCTAAATTACCCACAGTGTTCAGGGATGTACAGGTTAGGGTGGATTGGCCATGCTAAATCACCTCATAGTGCTCAGGGATGTGCAGGTTAGGGTGGATTGGCCATGCTAAATTACCCATAGTGCTCAGGGATGTGCAGGTTAGGGTGGATTGGCCATGCTAAATTACCCATAGTGCTCAGGGATGTGCAGGTTAGGGTGGATTGGCCATGCTAAATCACCTCATAGTGCTCAGGGATGTGCAGGTTAGGGTGGATTGGTCATGCTAAATTACCCACAGTGTTCAGGGATGTGCAGGTTAGGGTGGATTGGCCATGCTAAATTACCCATAGTCCTCAGGGATGTGCAGGTTAGGGTGGATTGGCCATGCTAAATTACCCATAGTTCTCAGGGATGTGCAGGTTAGGGTGGATTGGCCATGCTAAATTACCCCATAGTGTTCAGGGATGTGCAGGTTAGGGTGGATTGGCCATGCTAAATTACCCATAGTGCTCAGGGATGTGCAGGTTAGGGTGGATTGGCCATGCTAAATTACCCCATAGTGCACCAGGATGTGCGGGTTAGGGTGGATAGGCCATGCTAAATTACCCACAGTGTTCAGGGATGTGCAGTCTAGGGTGGATTAGTCATGCTAAATTACCCATAGTGTTCAGGGATGTGCAGGTTAGGGTGAATTGGCCATGCTAAATTACCCATAGTGCTCAGGGATGTGCAGGTTAGGATGCATTGGCCATGCTAAATTACCCATAGTGCTCAGGGATGTGCAGGTTAGGGTGGATTGGCCATGCTAAATTACCCATAGTGCTCACGGATGTGCAGGTTAGGATGCATTGGCCATGCTAAATTACCCATAGTATTCAGGGATCTGCTGGTTCGGGTGGATTGGCCATGCTAAATTACCCATAGTGCTCAGGGATGTGCAGGTTTGGGCGGATTGGCCATGCTAAAGTACCCATAGTGCTCAGGGATGTGCAGGTTAGGGTGAATTGGCCGTGCTAAATTACCCATAGTGCTCAGGGATGTGCAGGTTAGGGTGGATTGGCCATGCTAAATTACCCACTGCGTTCAGGGATGTGCAGGTTAGGGTGGATTGGCCATGCTAAATTACCCATAGTGTTCAGGGATGTGCAGGTTAGGGTGGATTGGTCATGCTAAATTACCCACAGTGTTCAGGGATGTGCAGGTTAGGGTGGATTGGCCATGCTAAATTACCCATAGTGTTCAGGGATGTGCAGGATAGGATGCATTGGCCATGCTAAATTACCCTTAGTGTTCAGGGATGTGCAGGTTAGGGTGGATTGGCCTTGCTAAATTACCCATAGTGCTCAGGGATGTGCAGGTTAGGGTGGATTGGCCATGCTAAATCACCTCATAGTGCTCAGGGATGTGCAGGTTAGGGTGGATTGGCCATGCTAAATCACCTCATAGTGCTCAGGGATGTGCAGGTTAGGGTGGATTGGTCATGCTAAATCACCTCATAGTGCTCAGGGATGTGCAGGTTAGGGTGGATTGGCCATGTTAAATTACCCATAGTGTTCAGGGATGTACAGGTTAGGGTGGATTGGCCATGCTAAATTACCCATAGTCCTCAGGGATGTGCAGGTTAGGGTGGATTGGCCATGCTAAATTACCCATAGTTCTCAGGGATGTGCAGGTTAGGGTGGATTGGCCATGCTAAATTACCCCATAGTGTTCAGGGATGTGCAGGTTAGGGTGGATTGGCCATGCTAAATTACCCATAGTGCTCAGGGATGTGCAGGTTAGGGTGGATTGGCCATGCTAAATTACCCCATAGTGCACCAGGATGTGCGGGTTAGGGTGGATAGGCCATGCTAAATTACCCACAGTGTTCAGGGATGTGCAGTCTAGGGTGGATTAGTCATGCTAAATTACCCATAGTGCTCACGGATGTGCAGGTTAGGATGCATTGGCCATGCTAAATTACCCATAGTATTCAGGGATCTGCTGGTTCGGGTGGATTGGCCATGCTAAATTACCCATAGTGCTCAGGGATGTGCAGGTTTGGGCGGATTGGCCATGCTAAAGTACCCATAGTGCTCAGGGATGTGCAGGTTAGGGTGAATTGGCCGTGCTAAATTACCCATAGTGCCCAGGGATGTGCAGGTTAGGGTGGATTGGCCATGCTAAATTACCCACTGCGTTCAGGGATGTGCAGGTTAGGGTGGATTGGCCATGCTAAATTACCCATAGTGTTCAGGGATGTGCAGGTTAGGGTGGATTGGTCATGCTAAATTACCCACAGTGTTCAGGGATGTGCAGGTTAGGGTGGATTGGCCATGCTAAATTACCCATAGTGTTCAGGGATGTGCAGGATAGGATGCATTGGCCATGCTAAATTACCCTTAGTGTTCAGGGATGTGCAGGTTAGGGTGGATTGGCCTTGCTAAATTACCCATAGTCCTCAGGGATGTGCAGGTTAGGGTGGATTGGCCGTGCTAAATTACCCATAGTTCTCAGGGATGTGCAGGTTAGGGTGGATTGGCCATGCTAAATTACCAACAGTGCTCAGGGATGTGCAGGTTAGGGTGGATTGGCCATGCTAAATTACCCCATAGTGCTCAGGGATGTGCAGGTTAGGGTGGATTGGCCATGCTAAATTACCCATAGTGCTCAGGGATGTGCAGGTTAGGGTGGATTGGCCATGCTAAATTACCCCATAGTGCACCAGGATGTGCGGGTTAGGGTGGATAGGCCATGCTAAATTACCCACAGTGTTCAGGGATGTGCAGGTTAGGGTGGATTGGCCATGCTAAATTACCCCATAGTGCACCAGGATGTGCAGTTTAGGGTGGATTGGTCATGCTAAATTACCCATAGTGTTCAGGGATGTGCAGGTTAGGGTGGATTGGCCATGCTAAATTACCCATAGTGCTCAGGGATGTGCAGGTTAGGGTGGATTGGCCATGCTAAATTACCCATAGTGCTCACGGATGTGCAGGTTAGGATGCATTGGCCATGCTAAATTACCCATAGTATTCAGGGATCTGCTGGTTCGGGTGGATTGGCCATGCTAAATTACCCATAGTGCTCAGGGATGTGCAGGTTTGGGTGGATTGGCCATGCTAAATTACCCATAGTGCTCACGGATGTGCAGGTTAGGGTGAATTGGCCATGCTAAATTACCCATAGTGCTCAGGGATGTGCAGGTTAGGGTGGATTGGCTGTGCAAAATTACCCATAGTGCTCAGGGATGTGCAGGTTAGGGTGGATTGGCCATGCTAAATTACCCCATAGTGCTCAGGGATGTGCAGGTTAGGGTGGATTGGCCATGCTAAATTACCCATAGTGCTCAGGGATGTGCAGGTTTGGGCGGATTGGCCATGCTAAATTACCCATAGTGCTCAGGGATGTGCAGGTTTGGGCGGATTGGCCATGCTAAATTACCCATAGTGCTCAGGGATGTGCAGGTTAGGGTGGATTGGCCATGCTAAATTACCCATAGTGCTCAGGGATGTGCAGGTTAGGGTGGATTGGCCATGCTAAATTACCCCATAGTGCTCAGGGATGTGCAGGTTAGGGTGGATTGGCCATGCTAAATTACCCATAGTGCTCAGGGATGTGCAGGTTTAGGCGGATTGGCCATGCTAAATTACCCATAGTGCTCAGGGATGTGCAGGTTAGGATGAATTGGCCATGCTAAATTACCCATAGTGCTCAGGGATGTGCAGGTTAGGGCGGATTGGCCATGCTAAATTACCCATAGTGCTCAGGGATGTGCAGGTTAGGGTGAATTGGCCATGCTAAATTACCCATAGTGCTCAGGGATGTGCAGGTTAGGGTGGATTGGCCATGCTAAATTACCCCATAGTGCTCAGGGATGTGCAGGTTAGGGTGGATTGGCCATGCTAAATTACCCATAGTGCTCAGGGATGTGCAGGTTAGGGTGAATTGGCCATGCTAAATTACCCATAGTGCTCAGGGATGTGCAGGTTAGGGTGGATTGGCCATGCTAAATTACCCATAGTGCTCAGGGATGTGCAGGTTAGGGTGGATTGGCCATGCTAAATTACCCATAGTGCTCAGGGATGTGCAGGTTAGGGTGGATTGGCCATGCTAAATTACCCATAGTGCTCAGGGATGTGCAGGTTAGGGTGGATTGGCCATGCTAAATTACCCATAGTGCTCAGGGATGTGCAGGTTAGGGTGGATTGGCCATGCTAAATTACCCATAGTGCTCAGGGATGTGCAGGTTAGGGTGGATTGGCCATGCTAAATTACCCATAGTGCTCAGGGATGTGCAGGTTAGGGTGGATTGGCCATGCTAAATTACCCCATAGTGTTCAGGGATGTGCAGGTTAGGGTGGATTGGCCATGCTAAATTACCCCATAGTGTTCAGGGATGTGCAGGTTAGGGTGGATTGGCCATGCTAAATTACCCTCGTAGTGTTCAGGGATGTGCAGGTTAGGTGCATTAGCCAAGGGAAATGCAGAGTCCGAGGGAATGGGTCTGTGTGGGTTACTTTTTGGAGGGTCCGTGTGGACTTGTTGGGCCAAAGGGCATGTTTTCTCACTGTCGGGATTCTGTGATTTGTACTCAGCTGGTCAGTCTGCTGTTTGCACAGCATGCTTCCAGAAGGAGGTGCCTGGCTGGGAGGGAAATTCCTGGATAGATTGGACTGTTGTCCCTGGGGTCAAGAAGGCTGATGACTGATTTGGTGTTGAAAATAGTGAGGGGGCTTGGACGGAGCAGAGGGGGAGAAAGTGTCCCCCCTTGGCTGGAGGGAGAGAACCAGCAGTGTGGATGAACTCTGACCGATGTCGAGCTCCATGTCGGACAGGAATCGTTCACACAGATGGCTGCGCATCCCAGTGTACACTGGACAAACACCTCACTGTGTGCTGATGTGGGGGGAGGGGGTCCTGTCAAACAGTGACCCCACCCCCACCTTCCCCCCCCCCCCCCCCCCCCCCCCCCCCCCCCCCGCCCGCACTGCGGCTTGTACCTGTTCCCCCTGCAGCGTTGCAGACCGTGCGAGTGACCTTTCTCGTTTCAGAAGGAGGTGGTGATGATGCAGGAGGCCAAGCCAGACTGCTACGGCAAGTGGTATTTGCCGGCGGGGAGGATCGAGCAGAAGGAAAGCATCGTGCAGGCGGTGAAGAGAGAGGTCCTGGAGGAAACCGGCCTGGAGTGTGAGCCGTCCACCCTGCTGAGCGTGGAGGAGAGGGGTCCCCGCTGGATTCGCTTTGTCTTCATGGCCACGGTCACAGGTTTGTATTTCTCTTTCAGTGCCGAGGAACTGTGAAGTCTGGGGCTGTGCAGATCACTGTCAGGTTACTGTGTGGAAACAGGCCCAACACTGACCCTCCGAACAGTAACCCACCCAGACCCATTCCCCAACCCTGACTCATGCACCGAACCTCCACATCCTTGAACACGAATTTCCCATGGCCAGTTCACCTGAACCTGCACATCTTTGGGCTGTGAGAGGCAACCCACTGGGACAGAGGGAGAATGTGCAAACTCCACACACACAGAGAGTCACCCGAGGCTGGAATCGGACCCGGGTCCCTGGCGCTGTGAGGCAGCAGTGCTAACCACTGAGTCACACTTGACAGAGGGAAGTGTCGCGCATTGTGATCAGAAGGACAGTCTTAAACAGGGGAATACAATTCAAAAGTTGCTCCTGCAGCAGAATGACCTGGATGTGTCGATTCAGAGATCACTGAAAGTGGAAGAGCGCAGTTAATAAAACAGACACCATCCTCAGCTTTATCAATAGGGGCCTCGGGTTCAAGGTGATGTTGATCTTGTCCAAGACACTTGTTCGACCCTGGCCATTTGTGGACGTCATTTTCTTGGAAAGATGTGAACACATTGGAGTGAGATTGCAGACGAGATCGACAAGCCGAGTTCCAGGGATGAGAAACCTCAGTTACTGGGGGAGATTGAAGACGTCGGGACTGTTCGCCGTGGAGAGGAGGCGGCTGAGAGGGAGATATGGTCAAGGTCTCCAAAATCATGGGGCGGGCTGGAGATGGAGAGGGAGGGGCTGCTCCTGGTTGTAAAAGGGACAAGAACGAGGAGGGGCATGGAGTTAATGTGAGGTGCAAATGAGGTGAGGGGGTTGTGAGAGAGAACTCTCTCACCCTGCGAGTGGTTAGGCTGTGGAAACGTGAGGGAGGCAGCTTCACTCGAGGCATTGGAGAGAGACATCAGAGGGGTATTGGGGAGAGACATGCTGAGGAGAAAATGAGGACTGCAGATGCTGGAGATCAGAGCTGAAACTGTGTTGCTGGAAAAGCGCAGCAGGTCAGGCAGCATCCTCAGGAATCCTGAGGAAGGGCTTATGTCCGAAACGTCGAATCTCCTGTTGCTTGGATGCTGCCTGACCTGCTGCGCTTTTCCAGCAGAGACATGCCGAGCTGGGCTATGGAGAAAAGGTTGACATTAGACAGTATGAACGCTGTGGGCCGAATGGCCCCCTCCTCTGCCATATCCGTTCTGTGATTCTGAGCAGTGTGTGAGTGTCTCACAGGGGAACTCCCAACCTCAGGGTCGACATCAACGCCGATGGGTTTTCAGACTGGGACAACGTCACACTGGAGTGACCGAGTCATTTCCTTGAGGGAGATCAGGCAGGAAATGTGTCCAGATGAGCGAGTCGCAGAGCCTTTGTGTTGTGGATAATGTTGGACACGGTTCCTGTCAGCAGTGACCGCCACATTGTTGGGTTGTCTGGTCGCAATGTCACAATATTTGCACCGATGATTCACATCGTACAGGAAAGGCCTTTCAGCCCACAATGTGCCAACACGACAGCAGATTCAACTCTGCTTAACCTTCTGTCCACCCCTGGCCCACATCCCTTCATCTTTTGCATATTCATGTACTCATCCAAAAGTCCCTGCAACACCCCCCACCTCCCCCATCCCTGGCAGCACGTTCCACACTCCTCCCACTCTCTGTGTCAAAACAAAACGAACCCCTCACAACTCCTTTGAATCCTTCCTCCCCTCACCTTAGACGCGTTCGCCTGAAGGTTAGACGTTTCAACTCCAGATAAAAGATTCCAACCGTCAACTTGATCAATGCACCTAGTTATTTTCTAAACTTCTATCAAGTCACCCCTCAGCCTCCTCTGCTTCAGAGAAAACAGCCTGAGTTTTTCCAGCCTCTCCTTGTAGCTCAGACCCTCTATGTCCAGGCAGCGTCCTGGTGAACCCCTTCCGCGCCCTCCCCAAAGTACCCTCTGTCACAGGGTCACGGCAGCCTTCCTGTCATGTGGTGACCAGAATTGAATGCAATTCTTGAAATGTGGCCAAACTGAAGTCTTAGAAAGCAGCGAGATGTACTCTTCTACTCAACTTGCTGACCAGCAAAGGAACACATGCCATACACCTTTCAGAGTCCACAATGTGTGACCTCACACCACACTGAACCACGTTGGGTGTCACGATGGCTCAGTGGTTCGCACTGCTGCCTCACAGCACCAGGGACCTGGGTTCGACTCGTACCTCAGGCGACTGTTTGTGTGGAGTTTGCACATTCTCCCTGTGGGTTTCCTCCGGGTGCTCTGGTTTCCTCCCACAGTCCAAACATGTGCAGGTCAGGGTGAATTGGACATGCTAAATTACCCGCAGTGTTCGGTGCATTAGTCAGCTCCACCCTTGACCCAGGCGCTCCTTAATAGGATGAGGAGAATTCAGATATAATACCGAGCTAGAGTTAACAGTGAGCACCCCCCCCACCCACACCTGAGTATATTTGGTAGTATCAATACCATGTATAAACATATATAACTATAAAATTACAACTTCAACAAATTATAATTAAATATAATAATATAAAATAGCAAGGGAAAATAACCCCACTCCTAGAGGCAAAAATAAAATAGAATAAGGTAACCACCTCTCCCCACCAACATTAACTAAACCCCCCGGTTTATATATATATATATATATATATATATACACACATATATACACATACACGCATACACACATATATGTACATACACACATACATACGTATAATAATAAAATTTTAAAAAAACCCTAAGGGGGGGAGAAAATCGTTAAATGGAGAGCAAATAAATAATTCCCTCTCCCCCCCCCCCCCAAGATAATAATGAACAGTAAGATAGGAAAAAGAAAAAAGGAGGGGGGATATAAATTGGAGTGGGGAAAAGGCAAGCCAACATACATTGTCTCTTACGACTTATTTAAGAGAGTCCAAAAAATTCCTTAGCCTTTTCTGGCGATCTAAAATTATACCCAGATCCTTCGTGGTTAAAACATAGCGTCGCTGGGTAGTGTAAGGTGTATTGAGTATTTGAATCCCTTAAACACTTCTTCACCTCATCGAATGCCTTCCTCCTTCGGGCCAGAGCCGGGGAGAAGTCCTGAAATAACATGATCTTGGATCCTTTATAGATCATGGCTTTAGGATCTTTTCCAAGATTTCTAGAGGCATCTAGGAGTATCTGCCTCTCCCTATAGCTCTGCAGCCGGAACAGGACCGGGCGTGGGCGCTGGTTTGAGCCAGGCCCGCGTATTGCGACCCGGTAGGCCCATTCTACCCACACCTGGCCTGATCCAGCCTCCAGATCCAAACATTGTGGCAGCCACTGCTCCAGGAATGCTGTGAGCTGGCCTTTCTCTTCCCGTTCGGGAAGGCCCAGCAAACGAATATTTTTTCGGCGACCTCGATTATCGAGGTCGTCGATGTAATTCTCTAAGGTCCGGACTCGCTGCTCGAGAGCCCGGACCTGATCCGCGGCTGATTGAGCTGCAGTCTCGGAGGTCGCGGCCTTTAACTCTGCCCCTCCGACTCGCCGCTCGGGTTCCTGGATGTCTCGGCCGTGCTTCTGCAGCTCGGCCGAGAGTGATTCCCAGCGATGTCGGGACTCTTCGATAAACGCGTCGATCTTCGCATCCAGCTTGGTAATCATCTCCACAAGGCTTGTTACCATCGGTAAGTCCCCCGGGGCGGCTATGGACGCCTCAGCTGCAGCTGGAGAGGGTGGGGGAGGGATTCCTGCTTGCTGAGAGCTGTGGGCTCTCCTCCCTTTAGTCATTTTTCCTAAGAGATTAGATTATTTAAATTTAATACTACCAAACAACTAATTATATTAAATAAGAGCTATTTTAGATGATTTGGTGAGTGTGGTGGGGGTGGGAGATCCACTTTGCCCAAGTCTTGGAAGGAGCACTGTAGGCTCAGACTTGCTGAGTCGCCGCCATCTTGAATCTCCCCCCCCATCTGCATTTTCAACAACCAGCCGACGGCCCGATACAGAACACCACTGGTCACGGACCTCCAGTCTGTCAAACACTCTTCCGTCACTCCCCTCTGGGCAAGCCAGTTCAGAATCCAGGTGGCCACACCACTGTGGACCTCTGCAGTGGCTCGTGAGGACACAAAGATTATTGGTCAAGGTCCCAGCAATCTCCTCTCTTGCCTCTGTCAGTCACCTGGGGGAACTAAGTGTACCATCAGGCCCTGGGGGACTTCTCCACCCTTCATGCCTTTCAAGAGACCCAACGCAACCGCTTTCCTGATCTCAGCGTGCTCCGCACGAAACTCAGGAACATTTCGGGCCACTCCCATATCCTCTGCCTCCACGCTCAAGTTCCTTCCTTTCACCTTGAGTGGTCCCTCGTTACCTGATGTCTGCCTTGAAAGATGGACGGTTTTCACCGCTGAGTGGGGGTTCACTTGTGGTGTCTGAGTGTGAAATTCCTGACGCGGTTGTGTTTGCAGGAGGAACTCTGAAGAGCACCTCGGAGAGCGATGCCGAGTCCTTGCAGGCCAAGTGGTGGGACCGAGTGTCGCCCCTTCCGCTCCGAGCCAGAGACATCTTAAATCTCATCTCCCTCGCCGTCAAGTACAAGGAGAAGGCGTCTCACCCGCTGACCGTTCCCATCGAGATGCCCTGCTCGCTCGTCTGCCACAGGGTGCTGGCGGCCTTCCTCAACAAGACCAACGACCTGTGGCTGCTGGCCAGCCACCAGGAGCGGCCCCACTTCCCCGTGACGGCCTGTGGCTCCTCCTCCGCCGAGCTGTCCTGCAGTGTCGAGGCGGCCATTCACAGACTAGGCCGGGAGTGCCTGAGGGAGGCGCGGCTCCGGGTGAAGACGCACGGCGTCCTGAGCCTGCAGCACACCGGCGCGGTCCCCGGCAAGGCCGATGGGGTCTGCTTCAACGTCCTGGTCACCGTCGCCCCCCTGGAGGGCGCGCACAGCCAGACCCCACCCGACGTCAGCAGCGGCCGGTACAGCTGGCACCGGATCGACAATGACGATTTGAAGATTCAGTTGCTGGAGAGGTTGTCCTTCGCTTCCCTTGTGCCGTTCTTAAATTAAAATCTGGTGGGAAACGAAGGCCTTTGTGTGGGTGCACTTGAGTCGGGCAGCTCTGAACATTGACGCTAGCCTCGGCATCACTCCCTTGAGTGAAAAGACCGAGAGGAGAGCAGAGAAAGCACCCCCTCCGAGTGTTTGGTGACAGGGACATCAGCATCACCTTTCGGTTGGCAGCAAACCGAGATGAGTGAGTGCGTGCGTGTGTGAGGGAGGGAGTGAGTGAATGGGTCCCCACTGAAAAGCTGACGTGGAGTTTGCAAGTAAGTGAATAAATGCCTGGTGCTTTGCTGTGGACAGATTTGAGTCAAGTCCCTCCCTTCCTGACCAGAAGCAGATTGTTCTTCCAATTTCCTGTCAAAGATTGAAAAACACCATCTGAATTTGTCCCGTTCCCCATAGTTCCGGACCCAGGTCTTCACAAGTACCACAATGGTGATGTTCAGTCAGTCAGTTCAAGCTTAAAGATTCAGCCGAGGAGGCCCAGATGACCGTGGCCTGGGTGGAAAAGGCATTCATGTGTGAAATCAGCTGGACGGGCTGAACGGCCTCATCCTATCTCTCCGTTTCACTACGTGAGGGAGTCAAAGGGGGAGATGGCAGCCTGGATTTGCAAAGCTAACCAGTAGTATTCAGAGTCGGGGGCAGTTCCTTCTCTTTCGACATCCTTTGGACTGAAGTGTGACTTGTGCTTTACAAAGGGGGGCTTTTGTTTTCAACTTGCAGAGAGAACAATTCGAGGGTTGGCAGCTGTCTTTCTCATTCACATGCCAGAGGATTTTCTGTTGTCGTCAGATTTGTCAGGAAAGGTGGTGTAGAGCAGCAGTTGTATCAAGGTAGTCAGAGAGATGGACAGCACAGACCCTTCGGTCCAACTCGTCCATGCTGACCAGATATCCCAACCCAAACTAGTCCCACCTGCCAGCACCCGGCCCATATTCCTCCAAACCCTTCCTATTCATATACCCATCCAAATATAGCAATTGTACCAGCCTCTACCACTTCCTCTGGCAGCTCATTCCAGACCCGCACTACCCTCTGTATGAAAATATTACCCCTTGGGTCTCATATCTTTCCCCTCTCACCCTCAACCCATGACCCTCTAGTTCTAGACTCCCCCACCCCAGGGAAGAGACTTTGTCTATTTATCCTATCCATGTCCTCCTGATTTTATAAGGTCACCCAACGCTCCAGGAAAACAGCCCCAGCCTGTTCAGCCTCTCCCTATAGCTCTAATCCTCCAACCCTGGCAACATCCTTGTAAATCTTTTCTGAACCCTTTCATGTTTCACAACATCCTTCTGTTAGGAAGGAGACCAGATTTGAAAGTAATATTCCAACAGTGGCCGAACCAATGTCCTGTCCAGCCGCAACATGACCTCCCAACTCCTGTACTCAATACTCTGACCAATAAAGGAAAGCATACCAAACGCCTTATTCACTATCCCATCTACCTGCAACTCCACTTGCAAGGATCTATGAACCTGCACTCCAAGGTCCCTTTGTTCAGCAACACTCCCTAGGACCTTACCATTAAATGTATAAGTCCTGCTGAGATTTGCTTTTCCAAAATGCAGCACCTCGCATTTATCTGAATTAAACTCCATCTGCCACTCCTCAGCCCATTGGCCCATCTGATCAAGATCCTGATGTAATCCTCTTCGCTGTCCACTACCCAAACGAAGGCACAGGTTATGCATTGGTCCCGCTCCTGAGTACATATGTACACTAGTGGGAACACCAGAGAGTATAAAATGGCTGGTTGTAAGTATGAATGAACATTCACGTTAGCTCTTTGATTGGAAAACAGGACCTTGTTTCGAAGTCGTGCATTCAGAAGTTGGGTCCTGTCTGTAGCTGGAGCTGAAAGTTGGGTTCAGTATTGGGGCGTGTGACCCAGACTCCTGGAAATGAGTTACCATTGAGTCAGTTTGGCCATGGCAGAGGGTAAGCGAGTGACGCATGGTCTCTTCAGGTTGGTGTATCAGCAGTTTTGGTGCATTGGGTTTTCTGTCACGGCTTCCATCGCAGCTCAAAACACCAAACTTAGTGTTCCAGTCTCATGAGGAGATACAGGAGCATTGACTGACTGATGTTGACCTCTGAGAAACTTGGCGAGGGTGACAGCTAAGTCCAGTTCGTGTGATGATTTAATGTGTCTTCAAAATAGCTGTTATGTGCCTTCAAATGGATTTTTTACTCTATTCATGACAGAATGCCTGTGTTTCTCAGCAGGGAACAGGCCCCTTTTTTTAAAAAAAAATTATTCCTGATTCCCACACCTTTCTGTGGGGTAATGCTGGAAAGATTCCCAGGCTCAACCGGGTCATGAACATGCCTTGCGTGGTCTTGACCCGGAGGGTCTGAACCCAGCCCTCTGCACTGCCCCCCCACCCCCATCAACGTGGGTCCTGAAGCCGTGATTCTCAGACCAGCTCCATTCCTGTTGCCCAGGACCTGACCTCCACCTCATCCCCCTCCCAGAAAGAGACTGGGCTTATTTCATCCAGTCTATGACTGGAGAGCTGCAAATGAGGTGTTGCTGAGTGCGTGAATGCATGATTGAATGTTGACTTGGACGTCTGAGTGAATAAATGGAGGTGCAGACAGCTGAGATGAGTAGATGTGTGAGTAAATGGGACTCCGCTATTGAAGAGCAGAAAGGGGTCAGAAAGCAGTCAACTACAGGGCAGTGAGCTCTCCTGTGGCAAGTACTACTCCCTAATCTTAGCAGGAAATCCGAATGTGATCAGGTTTTGTGAAAGCGAAGTCATGCTTGATTAAATCCGTTGGAGGTCTATGAGGAGGTAACGTGTGCTGTGGGCAAAGGGGAGCTGATGATGGTGTCCTCTCCTTGGCTAATCAGAAGGCATTCAACCAAGGGCTTCATCAAAGTTGATCACGTCCAGTCAGAGTCACGGTGCATCCAGGAATGAGCTGAGAGGGCTGGCCGTGAATGACCAGCTGGACAACGCCGGGGGAAATAAATATTGATGTTTTGAAAGTAGTTGACTTTAGGGAAGAGGAGATAAAGCTAAAGGTGAAAAAGTCTCCCAAGTCCTGATCAAGTGGGAATGCTGTGGGAAGTTGGGGAAGGAATGGCAGGGACGCTGAGCAGGAATGTTTGTGGCAGAAACACTGGACCGTGGGTCATGTTAAAGGAAGAGACTGCAGATGCTGGAATCCAGCGCAGGCTGGGAGAAGGCAGCAAGCCAGGCAGCAGCAGGAGGGGGGGAAAGCTACATTTCAGGCATTAACCCTTCTTCAGGACTGGGGGTTGGTGAAGGGGGAGCTGCAGGTAAAGGATGTGGTGGGGAGAGGGTGGTGAATCGATGCACAGGTCAAGGGTGCAACCCAGTGGTAACTCCCAGTTCCCCCCCCCCAGTACTTTCTCTTCACGATGGATGTGCAGTCCTTATGCACAGCCCAACCCCACAAGATGGCCTCCAGGTCTTCTGCTTCTTCCACTCCAACACACCTATCCAGTTCCCCCTCCACTGCCTCGCCGAATAGTCCACACCCTTAATAACTCCTCCCATTCCCTCCAATTCCAGGGCTTGGCCATGGGCACCCAGCTGGGCCCGAGCTACGCCTGCCTCTATGTCAAACAGTACTTCCACAGGCACTGCGACCCAACTCTTCCGCTGTTACATCAGTGAGTGCATCAGTGCAGCATCCTGCACCACAGGCTGAACTGGAGCAGTCCATCAGCTTCACCCACAGCTTCCACCCTGCCCTGCAAATTCCTCCGGTCCATCTCGGACACCTCCCTCTCCTTTCTGGACCTCACTGTTTCCATCTCCAGAGGGACATTTACGATAAACGGACAGATTCTCACAACTACGTGGACTCAACCTCCACCCACCCTCCTGGGAGAACTCCATCCCGTTCTCCCAATTCCTCTGCCTCATCTGCTCGGATGAGGAGATATTCCATTGGTGAGCATCCCAGATGTCCACCTATTTGGAACGATTTGCTTTTCCTCTCCCCATCATGCAGACAGCCCTCCATTGCCCATTCCACTGCTCTAACACCCCTGCCTCCAAACGCAATGCAGTCCCCCTTGTCCTCACCTCCCATCACACCACTCCCCCCATCCAACACATCATCCTCAAACAGGTCCACCATCTCCAACTAGCTGAAGAACATCTTCCCCTCCTCTCTGCCTTCGACAAAAAGTCCATTCCCTTCAACAAGCCTTGGTTTGCACCATTCTCCCCACCAATTCCCCCAAACCCCCAGATTCTCCGACAACCAGAAAAGATGCAAAACCTGCTGGTACACCCCACCTCCCCCTCACCTCCACCCAGGCCCCAAACAGTCCTTCCAGGTCAGAGAGGGGTTCATCTCCCTCTCCTCCAACCCAGTTTACTGCATCAGATGCTCCCGATGTGGGCTTCTCGACATCAGGGAGACCAAACGTAAACTCACCGCGTATCTCAGCCAGGCTCACAGGAGCCAACTGGACCTCCCAGTCCCCACCCATTTCAATTCCCCTTCCCGCTCCCTCTCCATCACCACCCTCCCAGTCCCCACCCATTTCAGTTCCCCTTCCCCCTCCCTCTCCATCACCACCCTCCCAGTCCCCACCCAGTTCAATTCCCCTTCCCCCTCCCTCTCCATCACCACCCTCCCAGTCCCCACCCATTTCAATTCCCCTTCCCCCTCCCTCTCCATCACCACCCTCCCAGTCCCCACCCAGTTCAATTCCCCTTCCCCCTCCCTCTCCATGACCACCCTCCCAGTCCCTGTCCATTTCAATTCCCCTTCCCCCTCCCTCTCCATGACCACCCTCCCAGTCCCCATCCATTTCAATTCCTCTTCCCAATCCCTCTCCATGACCAACCTCCCAGTCCCTGTCCATTTCAATTCCCCTTCCCCCTCCCTCTCCATGACCACCCTCCCAGTCCCCATCCATTTCAATTCCTCTTCCCAATCCCTCTCCATGACCAACCTCCCAGTCCCCACCCATTTCAATTCCTCTTCCCCCTCCCTCTCCATCACCACCCTCCCAGTCCCCACCCAGTTCAATTCCCCTTCCCCCTCCCTCTCCATCACCACCCTCCCAGTCCCCACCCATTTCAATTCCCCTTCCCCCTCCCTCTCCATCACCACCCTCCCAGTCCCCACCCAGTTCAATTCCCCTTCCCCCTCCCTCTCCATGACCACCCTCCCAGTCCCTGTCCATTTCAATTCCCCTTCCCCCTCCCTCTCCATGACCACCCTCCCAGTCCCCATCCATTTCAATTCCTCTTCCCAATCCCTCTCCATGACCAACCTCCCAGTCCCCACCCATTTCAATTCCTCTTCCCAATCCCTCTCCATGACCAACCTCCCAGTCCCCACCCATTTCAATTCCCCTTCCCACTCCCTCTCCATGACCACACTCCCAGTCCCCACCCATTTCAATTCCCCTTCCCACTCCCTCTCCATGACCACCCTCCCAGTCCCCGTCCATTTCAATTCCTCTTCCCAATCCCTCTCCATGACCATCCTCCCAGTCCCTGTCCATTTTAATTCCCCTTCCCACTCCCTCTCCGACATGACCATCGTTGGCCTCCTCCATTGCCGTAATGAACCAAACCACAAATTGGAGGAACAACACCCCATCCTCAGCCTGTGCAGCCGACAGCCTGGAGGACTGAACATTGAGTTCTCCAATTTCAAATAACCTCCCTTCCCATTCCCGAACCCCTTCCCTGACCCTCCTGCTCCCTGCCACTTACCAAATTAATTCCTCCCATTGAGCAACCTCTGCCTGTCTTCACCTATCCCCACTTCACCATCCGGCCCCCACCACCCCCTTTATCTGCACCTCCCCCTACACCCAACTCCAGTCCTGAAGAAGGCTTCCACCTGAACCGTCGACGTCCCCACCTCCTGATGCTGCCTGGCTTGCTGTGTTCTTCCAGCCTCCTGCCTATCCATTGTCAGGACGGCTGGAAGGGGAAGCCTGGGAACAGTGGATCTCTGAGTCGAACTTCGGTGGTGGGTAAGTTGTTGGAGGTGATTCTCGAAAGATTCACGTGTTTGGAGAGGCAAGGACTGACCTGGGTCAGTCTGCATGGCTTTGTTCCTGGGAAATCAGGTCTCACGATACGATCTTCAGGTTTTTGAGAACGTAAGATTGAGGGTCGAGCAGAAGAATTTATTTATTTGGACTTTGATGAGGTTCCCCGTGGTAAAGTCAGGTTTCAGGGTGAGCTTGCTAATTGGATTTAAAATTTACTTTATGGTGGGAGACACAGGGTTGTTTATTTTTTGGATTGGAGTCTAGTGACCAGTGGGGTTCCACAGGGATCGGTTCTGGGTCTATCTTTGTCATTTCTCTAAACGGTTTGGATGAGAATCTTGGAGGCGTAGTTACTGAGGGCATGAAGGTCAGTGGCAGAGTGGATGGTGAAGGGGGTTATCTCTGATTACAAAGGGATCTCGATCAGTTGGGCTGAGGAGTGGCAGATGGAGTTTAATTTGGCGAACTGAGAGGGGTTGTATTTTCTGTAAAAACAAACCGAACTTCTGTGAAGAGAGACCTCAGAGTTCACCTCCGTACTTCTTGGAAATTTGCGTCACATCTGGTGCAAGAGAGGATGGTGAAGGTTGTTCAGCACACTTGCCTTCACTGCTGAGGCCTGTGTGCGCAGTTCTGGTCTCCCCGCTACTTTTATTAAATGGGAGAATGGTCGGCCGAGACTTCCCACGCTGCTGCCGGCAATGTCGGGTTTGAGCTGGAGCTGTTTGGAATGTCAGAAGCTGAGGTTTACAGAGGTTTGTCAAATCACGAGGTGTGCAGATAAGGTGCCTTGTCTCTCGGGTGGAGGTTTCAAAACGAGGTGGCGTATTTTTAAGATCAGAAAGATTAGAATATGTCAGCAAAGGCTGTTTATTTTGGAATGAACTTCCAGAGGGAGTGATGGATGTGGGTGCATTTCTAATGTTTAAAATTTGCTGAGTACATGAAAAGGAACACTTGGAGGCAGGTGGGACAGGTTTTGCTTGAGATATGGTGGGCGTTGACTTTGTGAACGAAAAGGATCTGTTTCCATGCTCAATGACTCTGTGATTTTTGATCTCGTGTCAGTTTCAGGTCAGGCTGGGGAATGGTTGAGAGAGAGAACCTGCAGGAGCTGATATTCCCATCTGCTCCCTGATTGAGGAAGATGTGCTGAAGGATCTGATCCCGTGATGAGTGACTCTTAAAATAGTGATTGTGACGTCTGATGAAGTTTATCAGTAAAAGTGGAAGGTGGTGTATTTCAGGGGAAGGGAGGATCATCAAGCAGGGACAAACATGAAATACAGTTTAGGATTCAGAAATCAAATCTAGATAACTGGAAATTTTTTGGATGAGGGATACTTAACATATAAGTATTTCCCAAAAGCTCACCTTTTCAGGTATGTGTCTGGTGGCATGCAGTTTGAGGGCTTGGATAAGATCTGAAAGGTACTGAGTTCAAGTCCCAGGTAGGGCCTTAGACATAGCCTGAGAGAGGAAAGGTTAGCTCTAGTTTAATTTGGAGTGGTAGTGAACGAAGTGCTGAGTAAGATCAAATGTCAACTCTATGATAACTGTAGGGAGGGCCACCAGACGCTGCCAGGTTTTACTGCTCTTAACAAGAGAAAAACTTGCCAAAAAAAATATTGCGGGCCAGCTGGGATTTGAACCCAAACTCTCCAGCTTTACAAGCCCATTGCTTTTCCTCAGCACCACCAGGACTTTCACACTTACAAGGCTTCAGGTAGTAAACTTAACATTTCATTGAGTAGCACAACAGATAGATCTATCAGTTCAAAGACATTACCAAACCTCCCAGCTCCCAGTGTACACATGTGGTCAAAGTGATGTGCTTGGAGAAGCATGTGCTGAGAGGCACCGGTTCAAATCTGGGCTGTGCATTTTCCAAGTTCATTTTTTTTCCAACAACCAGAATTAATCTGACGATTAAATCCGTTTGCAAGACCGTCTTCAGTCTTGGTACATTGACAACCCTCAGTGACAGAGAAATCCTCCCACTCTATCTATCACACAGACCATCTCACCCACTGCAACAACGTGGAATGGGGACGTGCTGTGTAGTGCGACATCTCTCTCTCTCTGACTGGTCTCATTAGCAATCATTCTGCATCTCCAAGTGCTGTGCAGCATCTCAGAAGGTTCAGCAAGGCTCTCCATTATAGATCGAGCGAAGCACCATCCTGTGTCTGCCAGGTAACCACCCCACCTTGCTTTTCAACCTCCCTGTGTCCCAGTGACCCTCATCATTCTCACCTCACCCTCCAGCCACCCGTTCTTCTGCCCTCGCCTTTTATTTGAACTTTGGTCGAGACTTTGCCCCATCCTCAGACCGGGCTTTCCTCCTAAGCTGGAATATTTTGAGGAAATTTCATTCCATTAGAACTCAGCTGGATTTCAAGTCACGCTGTCCCCAGCAGTCACCTTATTGACCGTGTGCTCAACACAGCCCATGACCTCTTTGATGCTGTTTCCGTTTGTTCACCAATTCTCTCTTCCCCCCTGAAGATCAGAAACTCTTAGTTTGTCAGGCCGGCAGCTGACCCGTTAGGCAATCCAAATACTTTCCATCTTCTGTCCCTCCTGCTTGGTACACTTTCACCACAACAATCGCCCAATACAATTTTCTGAAGAGCCTGCCACTCCCTCAACTCAATTCTACTGTTGTCCCATGCCTTATCATCTCCTGCTTTCTCGAACAGAGGGAGTGTCGGATCAGAATCCAGCGAGTTTTGGTAGATGATTACTCAGGCAGCCAATCTCTGCCTACTTCCCCATGTCCCCATTTCTGGCCATACTCCAAACCCCATCAGCTCCAAGGTCTTCGTCAGCCTTTTACTGAGAGATGGATAGCACAGAAACACTTCCCCTGCAGTGAGCAAAACTTCCACCCTTTTTTTTCGCCGGGTCATTTCCTGCTAGGCTTGTACTCTGCAGTCAGTCCAAGATGGACCGGAATGGCCTGTTTCCACACCGCAGAGATTCTGAGAATAAAACGTCATTGGTCGCAACCTCTGGCAACTGCTGTTGCCTATGACCCTCCCCTTCCCAATTGTGTCTGAACACTCACTCTGCTCCCCGGCCTGGGGCTGAGTGATACTGAACCCATCAGGGACAGTCTGAAACATTGGTAAACTCAAAAGTGATTTATTCCAGTCAACCCCCACCCCCACCCTTTCTGAGGCCACTGCACGCGGTTCAGACAAGCGATTTGACAACAGACCGAATACAAGTCGAGATTGCAGACTGTTCCACAACAGCGGTGACGTGGAGGCAGACAAGACCCTTTTGTCAAACGAGGAAGGTTCCTTTCATCCTGAAACGGACTCGGTTCCTGATGTCCAGAGTCGGCTAGGCGACTGAGCGACGGCCCGGGGAGGACCTGAACTGGTGGGTGTGTGCAGGGGACACGGTCATTCCTGACAGCTCACCTCAGACAGAGCACGCTGAGGACAAAGAAATGGCCACCCTTTCCGTCCACTGTCTGTGGCAGTGCGGCTGCTCTCCTGGACACAATCAAACAGTTAGTCAACGTAAAAGTTTAAAAATAAAACAAAGCATGCAAGTACACATCTGAAAAACGAAGAGGTGGGGGGCAATATACAACGAAGACACACTTGGACATGCATCGGAGAGTCTCTGACAAATGCACCCTGCCCTCTTCCGAGTCATTTCTGAGTTCCAAAAGTTTCAGGCCTCAGCCTCTCAACGTGGTTCGAGCCCCCTTCCCACCTGAAACGGCTGGGACCCTGCGAGCTCAAACTCCCAGGGTACGACCAAGTGGCTCCACTGGGGCTGGAAGGAGACTGGGGCGTTGCCGCATCATTCCCCCTGCGATCGCTCCCCACCTCGTTCTTTCCTCGAACGAACGGCGGGCACATTCACTGGTTTCCCTTTGACGGTCTCAGGTGGCAGCTGCTCAGAGCCTTTGGCAGATGTCTCTCCCATGTGGCTGACTTTGTAGTATTCGTTGGCGCGAGAGAGTAGAGAGAGAGAAGAAAAAAATAAAATAAAAAGCTACTTTGGGACAATTCGGTGCCCTTTGGTTCATGATAGGCCAGAGAGAGAGGGCTGAAGCTGTGCCCTTCTGTGTGCCCACCTCCTGGCAGGCGCCGTGAGTCCCACAGGGGAGAGTTCATGACCGGCTTCTGTCCTTGTGGTTCCCCACGATCATCTTACTGTAGAGTTTCTGCTGCTCCTCTTTGTAGGTGTCCTTGACTTTCTGCCTCTTCAAGCCACCGTCCCTGAAAGACAGAGAGAGGCAGCGGTGAAAAGCGAGAGGTCAGCTGCTGCTCCCCCCACACCAGCAGCAAGCACGCCAACATCTCTCGCTCGGCAAAGGAGGAGAGTGTTGCCTCTATTGTTTCGAGGGGACACTCGGCCCAGTTTCAGTCCCCTTACTCAGCAAGGAGGCCCTTGCATAGCAGGAAGTTCACCCAGCGTTCACTAGCTCACATCCAAAGTCCAAACCTTGTCTGACTGAGACACAGCAGACTGGGCTTCGTGTGTACAGTGAGAGGAGATCCCTTTGAGGGACACAAGACACGGAAGGGGATTGACTCAGGAGAGATACAGAGATGTTGCTTCCTCACGTGGGGTCGACTAGGACGAATATTCAACATAATTCATTAGGGTTACTCAGACCATCAGACGGAACAATTCCATTTCATAAGAGACATAGACATGACTTGCTGTCTTTCAAGGGGGACAGTAGCAAGACCATTGTGCTTTCAGAACCAGGGAACAACTGGAAGAGTCGGACTTACCACAATAAATCGACAAGACCACCTTGTCGGGCGATCGCAGCTTTCACTCGGTTTGCAAAGTGCACCGCATCTTCATCTTCCTGTAAGACACAAACCAAGTCAGTCTTTCACTCACTGCAGATACAGTACACGCCAGACTGTTTCTGTACAGTCAGTGCAGATATAGTACACGCCACAGAGTGTTCCTGTACAGTCACAGTCGGTGCAGATCCAGCTCGGTGTTCCTGTATAGTCACTGTCAGTCGGTGCTGACCCAGCTCAGGGTGTTCCTGTACAGTCAGTGTCAGTCGGTGCTAACCCAGCTCAGGGTGTTCCTGTACAGTCACTGTCAGTCGGTGCTGACCCAGCTCAGGGTGTTCCTGTACAGTCACTGTCAATCGGTGCTGACCCAGCTCAGGGTGTTCCTGTACAGTCAGTGTCAGTCATTGCTGGCCCAGCTCAGGGTGTTCCTGTACAGTCACTGCTGACCCAGCTCAGGGTGTTCCTGTACAGTCATCATCAGTCGGTGCTGACCCAGCTCAGGGTGTTCCTGTACAGTCATCATCAGTCGGTGCTGATCCAGCTCAGGGTGTTCCTGTACAGTCACTGTCAATCGGTGCTGATCCAGCTCAGGGTGTTCCTGTACAGTCACTGTCAATCGGTGCTGACCCAGCTCAGGGTGTTCCTGTACAGTCACTGTCAGTCAGTGCTGATCCAGCTCAGGGTGTTCCTGTACAGTCAGTGTCAGTCGGTGCTGATCCAGCTCAAGGTGTTCCTGTACAGTCAGTGTCAGTCGGTGCTGGCCCAGCTCAGGGTGTTCCTGTACAGTCACTGTCAGTCAGTGCTGATCCAGCTCAGGGTGTTCCTGTACAGTCAGTGTCAGTCGGTGCTGACCCAGCTCAGGGTGTTCCTGTGCAGTCACTGTCAGTCAGTGCTGATCCAGCTCAGGGTGTTCCTGTACAGTCAGTGTCAGTCGGTGCTGACCCAGCTCAGGGTGTTCCTGTACAGTCAGTGTCAGTCGGTGCTGACCCAGCTCATGGTGTTCCTGTACAGTCAGTGCTGACCCAGCTCAGGGTGTTCCTGTACAGTCAGAGTCAGTCGGTGCCGGCCCAGCTCAGGGTGTTCCTGTACGGTCAGTGTCAGTCGGTACAGATCCAGCTCAGAGTGTTCCTTTATTGTCCAGCTCTCAGGGTGGCATTCTGTGTCCAAGTCCCACACACCAACAGGGCCCAGAGTTCTCCTGAGCTTCGATCAGCGTTTATCATTCCATCCACGTGTGTCAAACAGCATGACCTGGCGATGTGGTCACCCAGCTGGCTGACACGAGTGGGAGCTTTCAAGGTCGTTCACTGACTGTCAAGTGCTTGGGAGACGTGGAACATTGGCATTCAGTTTCTGTCCCCGCGCAGCATCCTTCGTCCCATTCTCTCACACACACTCAGGACACAGTCCCACTGTCCTTGCGCGCGCGCGCACACACACAGACAGACACAGACAGACACAGACAGACACAGACAGACAGACAGATGAAGCAGGGATTACCTGGCGGGTCATGGGTGGCAGGTACCACACGCTGCAGACCACAGCCCAGCTGGTCATCATCCTGAGCAGGTAGTTCACCATGCCGTACTTACTGCTGTTCCAGAACGCTTCTCCAAACCGAGGATCATACTGTCAACAGGAAAACAGGACAACGGCACATCAAGGACCAGTGCACACAATCGTCACAATCACCAGACAGAGAGCTGACAGCGAGTTCATGTCGTCGCTCCTTGTGCCTTTCCTGGTCTCAGTAGAAGTGAGCCACTGTGAAAGCAACGGGGCTCTCCCATGCTGCAGGAACTGGAGGCGCCCTTCATCCACAGCCTGGACACTGCTCAGGGGCTGATCCTCTCCAACTCTCCAATGAGGAGAGGCCTGCACTGGGAGAATACTGCCACCCCGTGGGCACAATCACTAACTGCACCGACCGATAGACTGCCTTCAGCCAATGCTGCTGCTCTCGGGTCTTCCCCGAGGCCCTGCATTTCTGTCTGCCTCAAGATTTGAGACACACTTGCCTCACTCTCAACTGCAACAAGCTCAAAGGGGTTTCGGGTTCCAACAAGGAAGGAGTGCACAGCGGGTTTACTCGGTCAGACAGCAAGGAAACAGACCCTTCGGCCCAACATGCCAAATACAATCCCAAACTATACTAGTCCCACCTGCTTGCTCCTGGCCCATATCCCTCCAAACCTTTCCTGTTCATGAACTGACACAAATGTTTTTTAAGCTTAACTGTGTTAACATCCATCACTTCCTCTGGAAATTCATTCCACACATGAATGACCCTCGGGGGAGGAGGAGGGGCAGAGGAGGAGGGGAGGGGGGAGGAGCGGACGAGGAGGGAGGGGAGGGGGAGTTGGGGGGAGGGGGGTAAGGGAAAGGGAGGAGGGGGGACGGGGGCGAGGGAGGAGAGAGGGGAAGGGGTGTGGAGGAGAGAGGGGGAGAAGGGGGGGCGGAGGAGAGAGGGGGAGGAAGGAGGCGGAGGAGAGAGGCTGAGGGACATGGAGGAGAGAGGGAGGAGAGGGTGGGGGAGGGGGTGGAGAGAGGCGAGGAGGGGCAAAAGTGGGGGGAGAGGGAGAAGGGGGCAGAGGAGGGAAGAGGGAGGAGGAGGAAAGAGGGAGGAGAGAGGCGGGGGTGAGGGGGAGCGGGGAGGAGGAAGAGGAATAGTGCGAATCCTCCTGCACAGGGCCTGATGAGAAACCCCAGGAGTATTGGATCAGAGACTCCACAAAGGCCGAGTTGAAGGATGAGAGCTGTGATGGACCCAGATACATCCCAGTCATGCTCTTACCTTAATGGCGACAGGGTAAACTGTGGCTCCAATCTCAAAGCTTCCCTTCTTAAACATCATCACCGAGGTGTTATTGATACATGTTCCTGCAGAGACAGACACACAGTCAGGCAGCACAGCACAGCACACAAGTCAGCCAAGACCTGCCATCCCAACTAACGCACTGATTACATGTTCCATTACCCCATCTACCCAGCGAGCAGGAGGGCTTGGCGTTCTGTTGCTTGGCATTCTCTCTCTCTCTCTGGACATGCAACTCGTGAGCAAACACTGCCTGAGGCACGATCATCGGGGTGCACGGTCTCAGTTTCAGCTCATCAAAATCCACATTGTCTTTTGTTTCCTTGTGGTTCCTTTTCAAACAGGGAATTGGGTGGCGACCTGAATTCAGTTACGCCCGAGATCTCAGGTCCCTGACTGTCTTCATTACTATCAGACACCATTGTGGAGATGACACGTGTACCAACTGAGTCTTGGCTAGTGACTCCTTCCCCATCACGCAGCTTCTGAAGGGAGTATTGTCCTGTGAAAGGGACATTCTCCCAGGGAGGTTACACCTGAACAGAGACATTCCAATTTAAGCCAGGGAGTGAACCCCGGAGAGGAGGTGGGAAAATAAACCAAGCTTGAGCACCTCAGGATAAATTCAGAATCCATTGTACTGCACCAGCACTTACTCTGTCCGTGCTCTGACAACAGTCTCTTACCCCAAACACGGACCTATACAGTGATAGCCAGTCTGCCCATGCTAGCTGTGTGAAGGAACCACCCAATGCCATTTCTGCTCCCTGCCAAGAACCCTGTAAATACTCCGTTGCTGAGGGAAGCTCATGTTGAACACTGAGCAGTCAGCCTTTCCACAGCGTATGCCAGATCATCAGCACAGGCCGACTCAGCCACAAATAGATCTGATCTCCCTCCCGCCTTGGTTCCTTTCTAAGTTATCCCCAATCCCTGACCTTCAGCGAAAGCAAAACCCCCAGGATGCTGGAAATCTGAAACAAAGGTGCCAAGTGCTCGAGGCACTCAGCAGGTGCATCAGTGGGAGAGGGGAAAAACAGAGTTCACGGTTCAAATCCAGAACAACACCAACCCGGGAGTCAGACCAGACTCCAAAATGTTAGCTGTGTTTCTTTCTGCACTCAAGCCGATGTTGTTTGGTGTTTACTGTGTTGGCAGTGACGTCTCGTTCTTGACCTCACCCTAGAAGCAAGGAGAACAGCCCTTCTGTACGCAGCTCCCCCCGAAACAGAGTTCCCTCATCCCTTGTCACTCACAGCACTTGCTGCACTCTGACCTTTCCCCTCAAACTATTTCTGACTCCCCCAAGCACCACCTCTCTTCTGTGCTGTCAGCCGTGTCCTGCCGAAATGTCGACTTCCCTGCTCCTCGGACGCTGTGCTTTTCCAGCGCCGCACTCTGTCTGCTCGGACCCTCCAGGATCTGCAGTCCTCACTCTCGCCTGGCCGTGACCTTTGTCCCAGACAGGTTCAAGTCCAGTCCAGCCCAGTCCAGGCATGACTGCAAGGTGCTCACCCAGGACAGGGACTGGCTTCTTGCCAAACATGAAATGGCCCACAGCAGACAGAGACGGACTCTGGACGAGTCCGGGGGGATTCACAGACTGAAACGTTCAAAGAATATCAGGAGGAACACTGCAAGACCAGGTGGGCCAATGGGCTGAGGAGTGGCAGATGGAGTTTAATTCAGATAAACGTGAGGTGCTGCATTTTGGGAAAGCAAATCTTAGCAGGACTTATACACTTAATGGTAAGGTCCGAGGGAGTGTTGCTGAACAAAGAGACCTTGGAGTGCAGGTTCATAGCTCCTTGAAAGTGGAGTCACAGGAAGATAGGATAGTGAAGAAGGCGTTTGGTATGCTTTCCTTCATTGGTCAGAGTATTGCGCACAGGAGTTGGGAGGTCATGTTGCGGCTGGACAGGACATTGGTTAGGCCAGTGTTGGAATATTGCGTGCAATTCTGGTCTCCTTCCTATCGGAAAGATGTTGTGAAACTTGGAAAGGTTCAGAAAAGATTGACAAGGATGTTGCCAGGGTTGGAGGATTTGAGCTAAAGGGAGAGGCTGAACAGGCTGGGACAGTTTTCCCTGGAATGTCGGAGGCTGAGGGGTGACCTGAGAGAGGTTTGCAAAATTATGAGGGGCATGGATAGGATAAATAGGCAAAGTCTTTTCCCTGGGGTCAGGGAGTCCAGAACTAGAGGGCATAGGTTTAGGGTGAGGGGGGAAAGATGTAAAAGAGACCGAAGGGGCAATCTTTTTACACAGAGGGTGGTACGTGTATGGAATGAGCTGCCAGAGGATGTGGTGGAGGCTGGTACAATTTCAACATTTAAGAGGCATCTGGATGGGTATATAAATAGGAAGGGTTTGGAGGGATATGGGCCGGGTGCTGGCAGGTGGGACTAGATTGGGTTGGGATATCTGGTCGGCATGGACAGGTTGGACCAAAGGGTCTGTTTCCATGCTGTACATCTCTACGACTCTATGTTCCTAAGTGATGCACGGATTCAGGGAGACAGGGGGTTAGATCGAGCTGCCTCAGTGCTGAACTCCCTGATGGTACAGGCAGGCAGCAGTAGTGACTGAGCTGAGGGAACAATATCAAATGTCAGATGGCAAGAAACGTGCCAACATGAATAGGCTGTTGAATTCACTTCTGCAGGCAGCAGTTAGCCCAGAGAGAGTGCCAAGGTTAATTGTGAAACAAGAAATGAAGGGAGCTGAAAGGTGGGAAGAGGTTTCCTTTTGTACTGGAGCGCAGCACTGGAGCCTGACCTTTCAGGACAGACAGACACACTGCCCCCCTCCCCCTCGCTCTGAGTGTCTCTGTAACAGAAGGCAGTGCAGGTGGGGGAAAGTGGCAGGTCCAGCATTGGGGAAAGATTGTCGGCTCTTAAGGAGACAGCAATGTGGAGTCGATAAAAGGACGGTGACCTTTCGGAGGAGCCGAATGGACGCCATCTGCTCTGATTCTGGATACTGGTAAACGAAGCCAGAGACCGGTGGTGAAACAGCCCCGCGTGCACTGTCACCCCATTCCCAGCTGAGAACATGGCCCTCACTCTCCCAACAGTGTGTGTTGAGTCCTGGAGGGGAGAGTCCCTACTCTTGGAGTCAGGCATTGGGAGGCTGTGTCTCCCTTTGCGATAGCTGAAAGTCTCCATCAGTGTTGGGGGAGTTCTGCTTTCACTGGGAGGAGGTGGACCTCAGTGCGAGGCAGCCATTTGAGGGAAGGAGGGAGAGTAGGAAATCGCGGGGTGGGGAGGTCACTAATTTCCCATTGAAAAACGTCACTCACTCAGCAGAGAGTCAGTACATAGGCTCGTCCTTTCACAGAGATGTTCCCAGCTCCACCATCGGGGAATCTCGGAGGGTCTCTCTCCAGATGGTGTGTGTGGACCGACAGAGAGCTGTATTAGCAAGAGGACAGCTCAGGCAGCACTGCACCATCTGGGCAGGTCCATCACCAGCCTGACACCAGGAGTGACACACAAACACCCTCCACTCTCCTTGTGGGAATCACACCCCAAAAGCAGCAGCAGCAGCGGGAGCCTCCCATCAGGCTGGGAGGGCAGCTGTAACCCTGCATTTCCTAACAGCCTGGTTTCCTCGTGTCGCTGGCCTTGGGTGTGAGTTCTCAATCACAACCCTTATTAGAGAGCCCAGACTGTGCAGGGAATGGCTGCGACCAGGGATGGGCGTTGTAATAAAGCCAGCCATTGCCATCCGTAATCAGCTCTGACCACGTGTGCGGGGGAGCCCTGCTTTCTCAGTCTCAGACATTGTAATGAAAAATGAATGAAAGGCTAAAAACAGGACAGGTAAACGCCAGCAGGGCTGACTCACTGCACACACATCGCTGCATGAATACAGCACACAAGGGTGGCCATTCAGTCATTGTGATTACGTGCTGGCACTCGGAATCAGCGCTTCACCCAACATCACCCCGCCCCCCCAACCCCTCCTTCTCCCTGCTCTCCTGTCATAATTCAGGGCAGTATTGGACTCCCTCCCGAGAGCCTTGGTTGTACCTGCGTCCCCCTCGTGCACTCTCTGGCGTGAAGGTATTTCTCCTCCCCCCGTCCCCAGTGCTAAAATCCTCTCGCGCCTTTTCATGATTCCAACACCCACCCCCCTTCCCCACCAATCAACTCTGTCCTGACCCCTTCCAGATACTGAAAGCCCCGAAAGACTCTGCACTCAACTTCCGCCAAGGAACGTGGTCCCCAGTGGTGCCAACCTCTCCATCCAACTGCAGTCGCTTATCTCTGGCACCATCCTCGTCAGTCATCTCTGTGAACATGCTTTCCTCATGTGCGTTGCTTGCAACTTGACGCAGTCTTCAGGTGTGGCTGAAGCCGTGCCTGCCAGGAATTGAACATCACCTCCTTCCTCGCGCTATCCCGTGTCCTGTTCATCATGCCGTCTGCTTTCGGAACTATTCTTGGACATCTTTTCACTCCCCCTTGGAAAGTTGTGCCCTGGGTCTCGTCTTGCCTCATTCTCCCTCCTTCGCTTTCACCCATGTCTCTCTCTCTGACACCTGTGTGCCCACTGCACTGACACCCTCACAACACACCCAAGGTTCTGAGACCACCCTGCCAGGGTCAGTCAGACCCAAGGGCAGCTCAGGCATGCAGCACGACACTGAGCACTGGACAGGAATCCAATTGGGGAAAATTCTAGTCTGCACAGCTTTGCAACGACCTCTCCTTCCCCACGCAGACATCAAAGCAGTCTATCAGTTCGCAGTGTTGCTTCTCGTCACGTCCCATTACCAGCTGCTGCCAACCAGGAGACAGCCCGTGGTCCCAAACCGGTCAGAGCACCAGCACGTACCTTCTGGGAAAATCAGGATTGGGAGCTTGGCCTGGTCTCTCACATGTTCGCTCAGCCTGTAAATACAAAACAAGCAGGGTTGGCCTTCGCCTGAGATAACCATGCGTATTCCCCTCAATGTTCTGGCTCATCACTGCTGGCTCGGTCAGCATTTATCCCCCTAGCCCCTAACCGCCCTCGTTGCGAGGGTGAGCTGCCATCTTGAACCACTGCAGTGCCGTGTGGTCAAAGGGCTCCCCACACACTGCGCCCTGAGGGAGGGAGTCCCAGGATTCTGACCCTGAAGGGACGACCGATATATTTCCGAGTCGCGGACGGTGAGGGGCTCGGAGGGGAACTTGCAGGGGGGGTGGTGTTCCCACGTACCTGCTGCCCCTTGTCCTTCCCGATGGAAGTGGCCGTGCGGTTTTGGAAGGTGCTGCCTGAGGATCCTGGGGGAGTTGCTGCAGTGCATCTTGTAGACTGTGCTCACTGCTGCTCCTGAGCGTCGGGGGGTGGAGGGAGTGGATGTTGGTGAATGCAGGGACAATCAAACGGGGGCTATTTTGTCCCTGGACGGTGTCGAGTGTCTCAAGCATTACCGTCCAGGTGATGACCATGGCGTGGGCCAGTCAGACACATTCAAAAGGAAGTGAATGTTTTTTAGTCAGTCCCCCATCTCCCAAATCCCAACGGGAGACCTTACTCAAGATTTTACTTTGCACTCCATGGATAATGCTATCCCAACAGGAATCTGTAGGAGGAATCAAACCTCTGGAATCATTCTTCCTTGGTTCTCACCTTCGTGCGACGAGGTTGCGATCTCTGACCTCTGACCTTTCGAACCAGATATGAGGACAAGCTTTGACCATGGCTCTCTGAATGACTCCCATCAGCCCTCCATGAATCTGGCCAACCTGTTATAACACACAGAGGCTCAAGCATTAGTCCTAAGCAAGGTTCCCATCTGGTGGGGCTCCTAACTTGGCTCTGTCCCCCAAATCACCTTACACGCTGAGTCACGACAAATAGCCCCCTCTCTTCTTGAGTGGTGTCTGTTTCAGGAAGAAGGGCGATTGGGGTAAAGCCGGACCAGTAAGATTAACATCTGTGGTCAGGAAACAACTGGGGACAAGTCTGCCAGACAGAATCTACATCCACTTGGAGAGGCAAAGATTTGTGAAGGATTGTCAGCACAGCTTTTGGAAAACGTGTTTCCTTCATCTCTTGCTGAATAAATTGGATTGGATTTTGAGGAAGTGAGTCGATGAGGTTTCTTGACGTGGTCCGTGTGGACTTCAGTTGGTTTTTGACAAGGTGACGAGGTAGACTGACCAAAGGAGAAAGCGAGGACTGCAGATGCTGGACTTTCAGAGCCGAGAGTACAGCAGGTCAGGCAACATCCGAGGGGGCAGGAGAATCGACGTTTCGGGCAGAAGCCCTTCATCAGGAATGAGGCTTGTGGGCCGGTGGGGCTGAGAGGTAAATGTGAGGGGTGGGGGGGGTGTTTGGTGGGGGTGGGGTGGGGGAAGGTCGCTGAGAAAGCGATTGGTGGCTGAAGGGGAGGAAGAAGGTCAGAGAGGAAGTGATGGACGGGTCAGGAGGGCGTTGCCAAATTGAAGGCTTACGACTGGGATAATGTGGGGGGGAGGGGAAAACGAGGAGGCCATTGGAATCCACACTTGTCCCATGTGGTTGCATGGGTCCCAAGGTGGAATATGAGGTGCGCTTGGGATCCGGGGAAATGGGATCCTAGACTGGCATTCTGGCAGGAAAGCAGAGGGTGACCCTCTGATGGCACCTGGAAGCCTGTGGTGGGCTGCAGTGTCTGGTGCTGGGTCCCTGGCTGTGTGCTATGTCCATTCACAACCCAGACATGAATCCAAGATGGAGGACCAGGATCTTTGCCAATGCCATCGGGGAGGTGGGGAAACAGCAATGAGGAAAGCTTTAGACCAGGAGGACCGAGGTAAACAGAATGGTCCGGTCCAAGGGGCTGAATGGCAGCCATTGCACTGTGAAGTGACGTGTTTTGGCAGGATTAATCAAGGGCAGGAAGCCCAGACTGAACAGCAGGACCCGCAACAATGACACAGCCACCTTGGTGTGCATCTCCACATCCTCCTGAAGGCACCAGCACAGCTCGATGGAGCGGGGAAGGAGGAAGATGGGATAGCTGTCCACCTGAGTGGAGACAGAGAGTTCATGTTGGAACTGTATAATAACGCTGGTCAGGCTAGAGTACTGCCTGCAGTTCTGGAATCCACATTATCGGAGCGATGTGACTGCATTGGACACGGGGGAGTGGGGTACAGGAGATTAACCAGGAGGTTGCCTGGGCTGCAAAGTTTTAGTTATGAAGAGATGGTACAGACTCCATGGAACACAGGCAACATGACTGAGATTAGATTTTTCAGATTAGATTCCCTGCAGTGTGGAAACAGGCCCTTCAGCCCAACCAGTCCACACCGACCCTCCGAAGAGTAACCTACCCAGACCCATTCCCCTCTGAGTAATGCACCTAACACTGTGGGCAATTTAGCATGGCCACTTCACCTGACCTGCACATCTTTGGACTGTGGGAGGAAACCGGAGCACCTGGAGGAAACCCTTGCAGACACAGGGAGAATGTGCCCAACTCCACACAGACAGTCCCCCCCACCGAGGGTGGAATTGAACCTGGGACCCTGGTGCTGAGAGACAGCAGCGCTAACCACAGAGCCAAATGTCTAAAATTACGAGGGATTTTGAAAGTGTGGATAGGAAGAAACATTTCCCCGTGACAGAATGACCAAGGCCACAGACTGAAGGGAAGGGGCAGGAGGGAGATGTCGGGAAAACATGGTTCACCCAGAGGATGGAACTCGCTGCCTGTCAGGGTGGGAGAGGCAGAAACTCTTATCCCATTGTAGAGACCGTTTAAACGTACATTCGCAATGCCAAGACAGACACGGCTGTGGGCCAGTTGCTGGGATCTGCGATCAGTCTCGTTTGGTGTTTGTTTTTGACCATCACTATCTGAGGTTACCACAAAGGACTCTCCCTCACAACCTCTCCCCGTCACCTGAGGCACAATGACCCTTGGGTTAAAGCACCACCAGTCGCCTCTCTCGAATGAGACAGCAGCCCTGTGTTCCGGAAGGGCTGTGGTAGCTTTACACCTTTAATAAGACTGGCTCGTCGAAAGCGACTGAATCCCACCATCATTTGAGGGCAATAAAATGCACGCTTAAAAGACAACAGAAAATTCCAGGACTGCCCGAGAGACGTCACCGAGAGAAGGAGTGAGAGGACCAGCGCTGACAAAGCACTCACCATAGCGTAGAAGCCATCACTGGCCAGGATGATGACATCGATGGGGGAGGTGTGGTTGGCGACACAAATGCCTCCGTTTTTGGGCCTGTTCTCACTGCCGGGCAACAGGAAGAAGAGGAATAATTAATCGGTTCTCCCAGAGGGCCGGAAAACCTGTCCAATTGAATGTTTCCAAGGGGGCAAGCCTCGGACAGGAGTCAGGAGTGAAGGAGGGGAAAGGGTTCGGTTGCCTGGGATGGGGATGAAGAGTACCTCACGCGGAGGGTGAGGGTGGTCAGTGCTCTGGTGCTGATTATACCTAAGACAGGGATGGACAGATCTTGGTCTCGGGCAATCAGGTGACTGTGGGGAACAGACGGCCAAGACCACCCAGGGGATGAATAGTGAAGCAGATTTGACAAGACCAAATCACCTCCTCCTCCTGTCCCAATTTCCTCTCTTCCTCCACCCAGCTTTCTTCAGCTGCGCGAATGTTTCGCCTCCTCATGTTCGGAACGCGATCTGATCCGATGCTGCTGCCCTTGTGGGGTTTTGATTGTACTGAACTCACTACAACTCGTGGACTCCCTACACAGTCCCAGGAGGAACCACGAAATGGAGGGGGGGGATTGGGTGGCATTCCTGACCTGATCGTTTTCCATGTCAAACGTATAGCTACCTCGGACCGAACCTGGTAAAGATCATTCCACCTCAGTGATCTCTCACATCTACACTCTCCTCAAAGAGAGCAGGGGGAGGTCGGTGGGAGGGGGTGAGGGGGGTCCAGAGAGGGAGGGAGTGAGGGGACCCCGAGAGGGAGGGAGTGAGTGATGGGGTCGATAGAGTGAGGAGGTAGAGAAAGGGAGCGAGGGGTCCAGAGAGGGAGGGGGTGAAGGGGTCAGGAGAGGGAGTGAGTCGGGGGAGGTCAAGGAGAGAGTGGAGGGATCAGGGGAGGAGGGAAGAAGGCAGTGAAGGGAGTTGAGACAGGGAGGGAAGGGGTCAGGAGTGGGAGGGAGGGGTCAAGGAGAGAGTGGAGAGGTCAGGAGAGGGAGGAAGTAAGTCAAGAGAGGGAGCGAGTGAGGGAATCAGGACAAGGAGGGAGTGAGAGAGAGGGACAGAGGAAGTGGGGAAAGTGTCAGGGAGGAAGAGAGTGAAATGGTTGGGAAAGCGAGGCAGGCAGTTCAGGAGGCCAGGACAGGAAGGAAGGGAGAGTAGATGTCGGAGTGTGTGTGTGTGTGTGGGGGGGGGGGGGGGGGGGGGGGGGGGGGGGGGGGGGGGGGGGAGAGGAAAGGAATGAGTGGATGTGGGAGTTGGGAGAGGGACAAGGTGAGTGAGGGAGGTCAGGACCGGGAGGTGGTTGGCAGAGGGAGCGAGTGGGGAGGGAACGGGAAAGGGAGTGCGGGAGCGAGCGAGGAGGTGAGGAGAGTGAGTGTGTGCGGCAGTGCTGAGTTGGGGGGGGGGGGGGGGGGGGGGGGGGGGGGGGGGGAAGGGTGAGAGAATGGGAGGTGCTGGGTCGAGGAGGCAGGCACAGAGCCAGTTTATTCTCAGGAGGAACTGATATACACAGCTGGAAAATGTCCACTGGGGCAGCTGATTTCTATAAATAAAATATATGCCTAATTTAGAAACCACACGAAAATATAAATCTGCAACTGAAACAAGCTGTAATCCGGGCCATGGGAGGAATTATGTACGACGTTAAGACATTTCCGCCTATCTCTGATGCCAATGATGCCTGATCATGCAGAAACCAGCCACGCGATGAAAAGCAGCTTGCATATTCAGCGCACCATACAGACCTGTCGTGGTAGTGAATAATAGCAGTCAGGGCCCGCACACAAATCCGGTAGCACATCAAATGTACGTGCTTGCTGAGAAAGTCTTTCAACCTAGACAAAACGGAGAAGGAACAGTGCCAAACTTGAGAGTGCGCCCACACAAAGACAGAAGCTACAGTCTGCAAGGCACAAACGATGTCAGTAACATTCACCAAAGCGCCTCAGGGGCTTGTTCAGAATTTCACACGTTCTAGTTCCCAGTGCAATGGTTTCGCTCCCTGGGCTCTGGCAACGGGTCTCATTGTTGTGGGTTTTTTTTTTAAAAAAATGGAGCGACAACTCAGACAGAGAGCCCAGGTTCCAACTGGAAAATGCAGCACCCAAGACCGAGTGAAAGTGAACACCACAGATGCCTCATCCCACCACACTGCTATTCTGTTCCAGCTCCCAATCACAGTTCGGCGGTCTCACCCGATCCCTTCCAGAGTGTCACGGTCTTCACCAAACGCAAGCTTCCCCCAAAAACCAGCAAATGAGAAAGGGATGGAGGACATGGATCAAAGGAGGGAGCGCTTGGGCGGCAGGGATCACAATAAAGCAGGTTCCACCGAATCAGAAGCACTGCATCGTTGCAGGACAGGAGGCAGAGCCACAGTGGGTGTCCCGATGAATTTATACCGATCTCCTGTCCTCTCCCTGTAACCCCTGCACAAAACATCTGTCTTCAGAACCACCCAATAGAGCCTTGTGAATGCCTCAACTGAGGCTGCTTCTAAGCAGTGCTTTCCAGACCCTCGCTCCACGCTGGGGTGACAAAGCTTTCCTTACATTGGCTTCTTTTCATTCCCTTCCTGATTTTTAAAAAAAAAAGCTATTGATCTCAACCTTGAATATTCGTCCCGGTAATGACCCAACCCTTGGCGATGAAGAATACCCAAGATTCACCTCCCTCGGGAAACAAAGGATTCCTCCTCACCTCTGTCTGAACTGTGTCGTGTCAGAGTTCTCCATCACCTCCCTCCTCTTGTCCCCATTAACAGAGCTGGGAATATTGTACCTTTCAGGAAGCACTCTCCCTGCAACCTTTCATGCCGAATGTATACATCCAGCCAGGCGTGTCTGCCCCTGCACACCCTCACAAAACATATCCCTTGGTTCATGTTGTCCATCTTCCTCCCAAAATGCATCACCCCTTGCATTTCTCCACAGTGAACTTCATCTGCCACCTTTCTGTCTGGTCCACATTCTTTTCTAATCCGACAGACTCCCGAACTGTTCACAGTGCCCCAACGCTCGGATTCAAACTGCTAACTGGAGGGACAACACCTCCGCTTGCGTCTGGGCAGCCGACAGTCTCGAGAACTCAACGCTGAGTTCTCCAATTCCCCGACACCCATCCCACCCATTTCCCCTGCTCCCCGACCGACTCCCTTTCCAGCCTCTGCTCCACCCTTCCATTCCCCGATCCACCATTCCTTCCAGCTCCCAATCGGATTCATCCCTCCCCATCGACCAACCAGGTGGGAGCTACCAGCTATCCCGACCTCACCCTTCTGCCCCCGGCCTCCCACCCCTCTATATCTGCAGGTCCTCACCCACCGAAGCCCATCTCTAACCAGAAGGAAGGTTACAGCTGAAATGTCAACTTTGCCACCTCCTGACCCTGCCTGTGGTGTCCCCTTTACATTCCAGCATCTGCAGATTTTTCTTGTCTCTGTCAAAGTCGGGATTTCCGCACACTTGCAAACTGGCCCCATCAACCTCTACGTCGCTGAAGTAATTCAGGGAAACCAATGCCTGGGGAACACCGCTTCCTCCCGGCTGTTAATGTCTCCACCGAGAATCCTCCCAAGGCTATTGTGGGACACTTCATGGAGTGCCCTCTCTCAGTCCCCATACACCACATCCACAGCACTCCCCTCATCAACCCTCTCAGTTAATGTTTCAAAACACAAACACACCAGCAAGTTAAACCCTCAGGAAAGGTTATGCGCAAACTAAACCCAGTGATCAGGCTAAAGGGGAATCAGACACCGGGTTCAGCAAGCCTATCAGTTGAGTCAGATGTCCTCAGTACCAGTGACTGTGCTGAGATGACTGGGGAAAGGCAGCGGGTTCGGACAGAGCTGAAGCGAGCGGCGATCTGTTTTATCTGGCCTCCGATCAAGGAGAGGCTCAGCAGACCGACTCTCCAGCTCCTGTGTCAAGACTGAGCACCTGGGCCAGCGTATCGGGCATCGGAGCGCAACGCGGGCCGTGAATGTTCAGTGAGCGAGCGGGTACGGTCAGGAGCCCGACATCACCGACACCGAGAGACGTGTTCAGAAGCTCACCAGCCGTTTGGCAAGTATCCCACCATGGTGGTCCCAATCACCAACAGACTGATGCCGGTAATCGCCAGGGTGACCCTGAAACAGAAACCGCACACGATGAGATTCGATGCAACTCGCAAACATCCACAAAGGTGTTTTTCTCTATACAGTAACCAACAACACCCTGAAGAAACAACCTTGCCTTCAGCACCCTTCACTCTCCCCAGAATGTGACAAACGACATTTGGACAGGTACAGGGAACAGGGAAGCTTTTGCGAGATATGGGGCTAGTTGAGTTTGGGAAACCTGGCTGGTGCAGATGAGTCGGGCCAAAGGGTCTGTTTCCATGCCGTATGAGTGTACATGAAGGGAGCTTCTTTCCCCTGGGTTTCCGAGCTGTCACCCTGATTCGAGTCAGCGTTTTGTCAGCAGATAGACGAAGCCTTGTGGCGGATTGAAAAGTGGTGCCAAGTTAACGGTTTCCTCTGATCCAAATGAAAGCTGTTGCCACGACAGAATGTCGCCCCCAGGTCAGTTGCACAGTACAGGGAATGGACAGTCCCCCCTACAGTGGACCTCAGATACACATCCGTTTCCTGTTCCAGCATCATCCCATACCAAGTCATATTGCCATTGAACTCTCATTCGGTGCCAATTCAGTCCGGCTCCCGCTTTGCAGCTGCCAACTACAGTGTCTGGGGGGTGTATAGCATCCAAATGCCAACACCTTAACTGGGGAAAAGCTCAGGAGGGGAGACTGAAGAGATCCTGGCTCCAGGACGTGGGGAGGTGTTTGACGACGCGATGGGTTTCGACAGAGACAGCACAGTGAGTCCATCTCCAATGGTCGACAGGCAGATGGCACGGATCAAATATAACTGGGACAACAGGCCGCCTGTTCCACTGTGAGTTCTTCACATCGGGAATGCACTGCCGGACAGGCCGGTGGATACAAAACCAACCAGCGCCTTCACACAGACAATGGAGAAACACTATAGCCGGAACGTATCATGGTGGGGGAGAGGGGACAGGCTGGATAGCTTAGACAACCGGCACAGACTCGATGGGCCGAGCGACCTCCTTCGGGGCTGCACTACTGTCTGATTCTACTTTCTGGCAAGGGTGGACTGTTCACAGCCAGATAGTTCTGTCCGCAACTGAACGCGAGAGGCCTCCTGCTCTCGCAGGGTCACTCACTGGCTGGCCAAGAACAGTCAGTCAGTGATTCGCTCGCGAGCTATGTGTCTCCTTTGTAAAGTGTTAGGACCACCGAAGGAAGGGACCGAATTGAGCTTCGAAAACCAGCTGATATAAAAACGCAGCCGACAGCACTGGCTCCTGACTGTCATGTCACAGCAACAACAGTTAATTAACGGGTAATATTTTCACACAGAGGGTGGTACGTGTGTGGAATGAGCTGCCAGAGGATGAGGTGGAGGTTGGTACAATTGCAACATTTAAGAGGTATCTGGATGGGTATATGAACAGGAAGGGTTTGGAGGGATATGCTGCCAGGTGGGACTAGATTGGGTTGGGATATCTGGGTCAGCATGGACGGGTTGGACCGAAGGGTCTGTTTCCACGCTGTACTCCTCTGTGACTAAGCTGTAATCAGTGTTGGTGATTGAGGACCAGTTAACTGTCAGGGGATTTCCGAGTTCACTGAACTGCGGGGAAACAGCTGCTGGTGTTGAAACCGTCTCACAACGAGACAGGAAAGCAAACACCCCCACAGACTGGAGCAAAACCAGACAATCCCCGACCACCCTCTCGTCCACTGACTTCAGAGGGAGGACTCAAGGGTCCAGAGCTGACCGCTCGGGGCAAGGGCAAGAAATGGAAACGATTTGAAACAGAGGACAGCAGGGATGGCTCTGTTCTGTGCTGTCAGGGACCAGAATTCATTACCAGGGAGGGCTGCTCAAGGAGACGCATGTCAAACAGTGCAGTTACAACTGAGCAATCAGGCAACGATCATGGGGTTGAAGGAATGTGGAAATAAGGTGGGGAAAGCTGATGAGACTGTGCAGCAGGTGAAAAGCAAGAACAGGGGGCGAGGGCTCCCTTGTGCACTGTCACTTGTCTGCATTTCCCAAGGATGGTCCACTGGAGAGTTAACCCACTGTGACCTGACATCAGACCAATCCATAACATGAGCACAGACTGCACCTCCCTCTGGCTGCAGAGCTCAAACTCCCAGGTATTGTGTTCCCCCTGCCTTCAGCGGCAGACTGGCCCGTGACCGAAGGTCCAACACACTCCAGTTATCTTGCCGTTTCTGTCAGGCAACTTGCTGATGTGGAGATGGAAGAGCCCCGCACAGGACAAACAAACTACCCAGTCCTTGCACCCAAAGCTCTGTTGGGTGCCAGGTCCAGGTCGCCAAGGTAGTGCAGACTTGAAAAGCTGGAGTAGACCATTCAGCCCCTCGGGCCTGCACTGCTCATTTAATGGCTGATCTCAGGACTGCCTCAACTTGACTTTGCCGCTCGCTCTTTATCACCCTGCAACATGTGGCTGACTTAAGATCCATTTCCTCCTTGAATTCATCCCATGACCAGGCAGTTACAGACCCCTTAGAGAAAAGGCACCCTACCCCTCCAACCTCATTTTCTGTGTTAAATCTGTTACCCGACGCCCCTCAGCATCCAACAATGATGTCTCATTCTGGATTTCCCCACATAAGGAAACATCCTCTCTACAGCCACGTTCCCAATCCTCCTTCACGTCTTGGAGATGTCAATTGGATCTCGCTTCATCCTTCTCGTGAGCATTGGCCTGAACTGCATCATCTTGCCTTGCGAGACAAACCTGTCACCTCTCCTGCTAATCCGGTCAACGCTCCGAGCCTCCAGGGGAATTCCATCCTTCCTCAAGTCAGGGGATTTGAGAAACCGTGCAGTCCTCCTGACCTGATCTCACCCATGTGTGGTATCAGCTCAGCAACAACTCCCTCCTTCTCGACTCCAGTCCATCAGCCAGAAATGCCGAAAAAGCCCATGTGTGTGCCTGACTGGACCCACAGTGACAGGTCAGCAGGAGACAATTGTAATCTGCTGTTTTCTTCAACCCCAGCTGTGCTTTCAACACCAAATCCTCACCATCTGCCCCTTCCTCCCTCTGGAACACTGTCCGGGGACTCAGCCTGCCTCAGTCCCAGCGCGCCGAGACACCTGACCCATTCCTCCCTCACCTCTGCTCTGAGCCACCCCTCACTTTGAACTGCACCCAGATGCCAAGCAGAAACCTCGACTCTTTGCACAATCTTACGCACTGCCCTATCGACAAACCACGTGCCCACAAATATTTCCCCTCTCAATTTTTCCTTTTTTTTTAAAAACAGCACCTCGGTCCCAATTTTGACGCTTCAGTCAGTCAATCCTTGCCATAAGGCGCCAAGTGTCAGTGTCAAGCAAGGTTACCCAATCATTCAACAGAGCACACTGAGGGCTGCTGCATTTCTGGGAGATGTTTCAAATGTTGAAACCCCAGGCTCTTCTTGGAGCACAAGCTGTGGCTCACTGGGCAGTGCGAGCCATCAACTCCTGCCCGGCCTCGCCTCCCTGGGTGGGGCACTAAGGAGAGACCTTACCAAACCTCAGAGCCAACTCCCAGAGCCACCAGATTTTCACTCGGACTCCACGTGAGGTCAGAGATTACTTCAATCGGGACACCAGTTTGGCTCAGGATCCCTTTGCCCTCTGCTGAAGCACTGACCCGTGAGACCAGAAGCCTCACTACTGGTTGCTGCAGCGTGGAACGTTTGCCGACCTGACCCTGAACACCCGGTCGGCGTTTCAGCAGCCTTTTCGGGTCTCTCACTCGCTGGGAAATGACAGCACAGCCACCAGCACTTCCTGGCCGAGCACAAACTCCGGAACGGTCTACAATGGACCGCCAAGCCTGCAGAAAGCAGGGACAGTGAGAGGTGACAGCTGACCCTCACCAGTCCCAGCACGTGTGCGACAATGCTGCCCCTCTAACAAGCTTGAGGTTTTTTTCCCGAAGGGAGGTTGTAAAAGCAGAGGTGCTGAAATGTCTGGAAACAGTTACTTTAACAATGGCAGGGGAACGGCCAGTTCAGATTTCCTTCTCGTTTTAGTTGGAGCAGCTGCTGCTGCAGAGAAAAGCTTCCATGATCCCTGGCTGACCTTTCTCTCTGAAATGGTGGCTCAGTGGGTCGCACTGCTGCCTCCCAGCACCAGGGGCCTGGGTTCGATTCCTGCCTCAGGCAACTGACTACGTGGAGATTGTACATTCTCACAGTGTCTGCGTGGGTTTCCTCACACAATCCACAGGTCAGGGTGGATTGGCCATGTTAAATTACCCATAGCGTTAGGCACGCTAGTCAGGGGTACATGTAGGGCAGGGGAATGGGTCTGGGTGGGTTACTCTTCGGAGGGTCGGTGTGGACTTGTTGGGCCGGAGGGCCCGTTTCCATACTGTAGGGAATCTAATCTAATTTAAAATCTCCCCTGCCTCTAAGAACCAGTGCTTGAATTTACCTTTTGGCAAGGGGGTGCATTTTCGGGATGTTATAGGAATTCGAACAGCTCCTTAGTGGCTGTGTTGAATCAGTTAAGTTTTCCAATCGTTAAGTTGTATATTTTCCATTTATCGTGAATCAACTGTAGCGTCTAAATAAATTCTGTTTTACTTAGAGCTGAGTGGTTTGACCAGCTGCACCGCACCTGGAATATCCCCTTCACATCTGCCTATAAAATAAGGAAACGTCAGGGTCTGGGTAATCTATTTTGAGGGGGGTGAGGGCTCTGGCCTGGTCTATAACACGTGCCAACTCAGATGCGTACCTCAGTGGGAGCAGAAAGCAGTACCGTATAAAGACACCCAGCCCCCAGAGGATGGTCAGGCGAAGGCTGATGTACTGAAAATTATTGTTTGTCCTCGTCATTAAGTTCCACGATTCCAGCTCCTCGGCCGAGAAGCGCTTGGTCACTTCATCGTCGACAATGGTCTCGACGCCCTTCCGGCAAAAGTAGAAGATATCGGACATTTCAAACTCCCGGCTGTCCGGGGCCGTGCTGTCTCCGTTCTGCCGCATCTGCGTGATCTCCTCCTCCAGGGAAGTGGGCTCCTTCATGATGATACCTGGACAGCAAAGACACAGACATGACATTTCGCCCACCCTCATCTCCGCTGAAAGGATAAGGCGGTGCAGAATACCTGGCACACCCGAAATGCTGACGGTCGCCAAGTAAAGCCGAAGTCAAAAAGGAAAGCACTTTCTCAGGAAGTCAGCCTTCTTTCTTTACGCCTCCATCTCTGTCTGCCTTCTGGTCTCCCTGCTCTAGCAAGGATGGTGAAAGGCTTCAGAAAAGGTTCACAAGGATGTTGTCAGAGTTGGAGGGTTTGAGCGACAGGGAGAGGCTGAACAGACTGGGGCATCTATAGTGAGACGAGACAAGGTCTATACCTGGGGTGGGGGAGTTCCAAACGAGGGAGGGCATAGGTTGAGGGTGAGGGGGGGGGAAGGACTTACAAGGGACAAAAGGGGCAACTGTTTCATGCAGAGGTGATGTGTGCATGGAATGAGCTGCCAGAGGCTGGTACAATTACTACATTTAAGAGGCATTTGGATGGGTATATGAATAGGAAAGGGTTGCAGGGATATGGGCCGGGTGCTGGCAGGTGGGACTAGATTGGGTTGGGATATCTGGTTGGCATGGACAGGTTTGGTCTGCTTCTGTTGTGCTCCGACTTGACAACTGAATTGCGAGATTTACCGGGGCTGCCTGTGGTCTTTGCGACTGTTGACCCTTCCTCAGCCTTGTGCCTGTTCAATGGGACAACTAACTCCCCGACAGGGTGGTGCACTTCAGAGACACTCTGCAGCACTCTGAAGCTTGCGTCAGGGGTGAGCCTGGTACCGAGTGATCAGAGAGATGGGGTGGTGTCGTGTGGCACTTATTCCGGGATGAGGAATGCCGAGAGCTGGGTGGGATGGGCATCGCACGCCAACTGAAATTCAATAACACAATCTGCAATTGAAAGCCTGAGGGAAGGATACCTGCCGTCCTTGGCCCAGTCTGACCTACAGTGGCTGCAGAGCACAGCCATGTGGGCTGAGTGCTGACTGCCCCGTGCCAAGGCCTGACCAGCCGCCTCATTTCACCGGCAATTCAGGTTCAGGAGGGTGGGGACACCCACAGCCCCAACACCAAAGGAGCAAGGAAGGCTGCCCTCTCATCAGTCGGCCCTTACCGTTGGAGTTGGTTTTGTAGATCAGCTGCTTCCTCTCCCGGGCTCCCCTTTCGATTCGCAACGTGGCCCACTGAAAGGTCAAGCACAGACAGGATTGCCAAATGAGTTTGCACCATTTAAAAACAAGGGAGCCAGCAGCAACACCGAGCAACAGGAAGAGCTCAAGGCCGAGATGCCTTGGAAAAGAATGATCGACTCAAATGCACCCACACGTTAACATGAGAAACGGTTGCTGCTCTGGGACCGATGAGGCGCCTCTGGGGAATCACGGATAACTACCAGGATTGGGAATGCTCAGCCATTGCCCCGTTTTTCCCTCTCCCTTCCTCCTCACCTCAGGAACGGTGAGGCTGATGACACCTTCCTGACCCGAGACCAGGTCAGACACAGGCTGCTCAGCCCATGGGAAATTCGCAGTTAAATAACCAACCACTCTAGGCAGCACGGTGGCTCACTGGTTAGTACTGCTACCTCACAGCGCCAGGGACCCAGGTTCGATTCCAGCCTCGGGCCACTGTCTGTGTGGAGTTTGCACATTCTCCCCGTGTTTGCGTGGGTTTCCACTCATAATCCAAGGATGTGCAGGTTGGCCACGCTAAATTACCCATAGTGCTCAGGGATGTGCAGGTAAGGGTGGATTGGCTGTGCTAAATTACCCATAGTGCTCAGGGATGTGCAGGTTAGGGGGTGGTTTGGCCATGCTAAATTACCCCGTTGCGTTCAGGGATGTGCAGGTTAGGGGGTGGTTTGGCCATGCTATATTACCCATAGTGCTAAGGGATGTGCAGGTTAGGGGGTGGTTTGGCCATGCTAAATTACCCCGTTGCGTTCAGGGATGTGCAGGTTATGGTGGATTGGCCATGCTAAATTACCCATAGTGCTAAGGGATGTGCAGGTTAGGGGGTGGATTGGCCATGCGAAATTACCCCGTTGCGTTCAGGGATGTGCAGGTTATGGTGGATTGGCCATGCTAAATTACCTATAGTGCTCAGGGATGTGCAGGTTAGGGGGTGGTTTGGCCATGCTAAATTACCCCGTTGCGTTCAGGGATGTGCAGGTTAGGGTGGATTGGCCATGCTAAATTACCTATAGTGCTCAGGGATGTGCAGGTTAGGGGGTGGTTTGGCCATGCTATATTACCCATAGTGCTCAGGGATGTGCAGGTTAGGGGGTGGTTTGGCCATGCTAAATTACCCCGAAGTGTTCAGGGATGTGCAGGTCAGGTGAATGTGTTGACATAAATGTAGAGTAAGGGGGAATGGGTCTGGGTGGGTTAGTCTTCAGAGGGGTTGGTGTGGACTTGTTGGGCTGAAGGGCCTGTTTCCACACTGCAGGAATTACGGGAACCGCATCTCATCAGGATTTGGTTCCGAAACTTCGAAAACGAAAGGGCAGAAAGTCAATCTCAGCGTACAGCCTTGAATGAACCAGCACCAGGAGAGCGAGCTGGATTCAGGACTTGGGAAATGGGTCGAGAAAAGGTGACTGCAACCAATCCGAGTGAAGCACCTGCTCTTGTCGTGTGTCTGCCCATTCTCCACCCATAGTGCAAACACCGCAAGTGCCCTTGTCAGAGACCAATTGAGAAACTGAGAGCAGGTGTCAGAAAGCACAGAACACCAGCTTGGAGATTTGTTGTCCCGGTGTGAGTGTCTGCTGATCTGAATCAATATTGTCATTGTCACGTGCACAGGAACAAGGCTCAGTGAACGGTGGTCACCCCCAAAGTTGAACTGTACAGTTCGAATATACAACAACTTCTGATCGAATGTGCTGCAAAGTGCCACGATGTCTTAATTGTTTGTGTCTTCCCGGGAGAATGAGAGTCAGCGGCTCACCCGTCTAGTTGAACTGGAAGAACAGGCTTTAATTTAACTGCTCATCCCAAGCCTGGTACCACCAACAATGCAGCACACATTCAGCAACACACACAGTGCCACCCGAAATCAAGTGAACGACGACAAACAAAACACGATCAAAAACAATTCAGCATGATAATCCCAATGAGACTTCAGTGGCTGTGTTGGGATGCAACCTTAATTACAGGCTTGACACCCACAGAAGGTTTTAATCCAAGGAATGACTGGTGAATTTTCAGTGCATACAAATTATAAGTATTCTTGTAGCCACAGTGATTGCTTTCCACAACGGCTTTTTTTGAGGCCTGGCTTTAGAGCTTTGTGTCCAGCAAGTGGGATTTTTGTTTGGATTGTTTTTCGAGTCAGTACGGGTGTACTGGGGTCTCAAGGTTTGTTTGAGAGTACTGGGAACTCTTGAGAGGGAGCCTAAGAGGGACACAGAGAGAGAGGGCGGGAGTGTGAGGGGGAGCGTGTGAGAGGGAAAGAGTGAGAGAGGGAGGACTGTGAGTGGGGAGAGTGCAGGGGGAGGGGAAAGAGTGCGAGAGAGAGAGAGAGAGAGAGACAGAGAGAGAGAGAGAGGGGAAGAGAGAGAAAGAGGGTGGGGGGAGAGACGGGAGGAAGAGAGTGCATGTGAGAGAGAGAGAGAGAGAGAGAGAGAGACACACACACACACAGACAGCCTTCTCGTTTCACTCTGGACTTCAAGTGGGGCAATCTTGTGAAGCCCTTGGAACAGAATGGTGGTGCAGCAACGTGCTCTGAAGGTTGGGGGGGGGGGGGGGGGGGGGGGGGGAGGAGGAGGAGGAGGAGGAGGAGGAGGAGGAGGAGGAGGTGGTGGTTACATGGTGAACGAGATGACTTTCCAGTAACGGTTAGTATTTGTCCCGAATCAGAATTATCGGGACAATGACTTAATGCTTACCATGTTTCAGTTCAGGGCTTTGATTGCTGTAGGATGAACATACCGAGACATCCCATCTAAAAGCTGAAGCCATGTGGAGCCCAAACCAAGCTCAGTATAAGTTAGACGGTTTCTGGGGTGAATATTCTACGAGCGAAATTTTGGGTATGACAAAAGATGTTGGTTTCTTTGCCAATTCGAATCGAGTGTTTTGTCATTTACAAGATGGTACTTTCACAGTTGAATGACATGTGGGCGAGTTAGACTGACCATGTTACATTACCCTGTTGTGCCCAGCAATGTGCAGGTTGGGGAGATTGACCATGTTACATTACCCTGTTGTGCCCAGCAATGTGCAGGTTGCGTAGATTGACCATGTTACATTACCCTGTTGTGCCCAGCTATGTGCAGGTTGGGTAGATTGACCATGTTACATTACCCTGTTGTGCCCAGCAATGTGCAGGTTATGTCAGTTTGAATACACGTACCAACAGATTCAAGAACAGCTTCTTCCCCGCTGCGATCAGGCATTTGAATGGACCTCTCCAATATTAATTCTAATCTCTCTCTGCAGTTATAACACTGAATTCTGCACTCCATTCTGCTACCCTGAAGCACTTTGTTTGGAACAATCTGCCTGTGTGGCACACAGAACCACACTTTTCACTGTATTTCAGTACGTGTGACAACAATGAATCAATCGAGCAAGTGCGTTTGACTGGCTTTACGGGTGAAAGCTCGTGCCTTGGTCAAAGTACAGCGAGGTGGTCAGTGTAACATGCTTTGTGGCCCAGTGGGTGTCAGGAGCTGAAGTCCAGTTGAGCATCCAAGGTGACACACTTGGTGCAGTCCAACGACACCTCAAACTGGTCCTCGGTCACCCCATGCCCTTCATCTCCACAATATTTAGTGAACCTCTCTCTCTCTCCAGCAAAAAGAAGTGGACTTGCACCGTGAAATGCAGTCTTGACGGGACATTCAAGCAAAGCGCTGGTTTCAAACCAATGGCCGAGAGGAAAGGTTCGATTGCAATGAGCGCCAACACCACACCGACGATATCCCGCCGATGTCAGGACAGCTGAGGATGGGTCCGGGGCAGAGGTTAGGCAAGAGTTGGCCCTCAGCTTGAGAAACATTCCATCACCAGGGAGACGGATGCAACCCCCCGATGGAGGTTAAAATGCCTTTGATGATCTTCCATCCTGTAGCTGACTGTTGCACACTCAGTTTGCTGTCCTTCCGCACCAACCATTGTGCAACGCAGAACAAATTTGCCCAAGGGTGGCGTGATGAAATACTGATTGTCTAGCCACTGCTCGGCAGGCTCGGGCTCTCGTGCTGACTCCTGCAGCCAATTCACAACAGGTCCAACAACTTGGAAGAAACATTCCTGGCAGGATATCCATTTTAAATCAGAAACTCCAGCCAAAGTGGATCAGAACTTTCACGTTCAGCTGGGGCAAGGGTCACCAAGCTCCAAGTGTCAAAAGCTAAAGATGCACAGGCTGACACACCATCGCTGGCTCCGTATGTCTGTGGACCAGCAGAGCCCACCTTTTCAAGGCAGACAGAGTGCTCCAGGGTCAGGATAAAAGCCTGAGAGTGAATCACACCAAGCGGAAACACCCTCAGGATCCTGCAGGCATCATTCTTCAGGCAACTTGTCCATCAACGTTCTGGAAAAGTGCCTTGACTTTACTCCACTAGGCTTGGGAACGCTCAAGACGGTCACTGGATGTCGCGAATGGTCCAGCATAAAAGTGGGATTATTTGCCCTGTTATACCGACACTGGTTCTGTCTGAGAGCTGTGAAACTGGGTGGACTTACTTGAGTTTCCCCACCTCCTCCCAACAGCTCTGCGAAACCTTTTCCTCAGCGTGTGCATCCCTTTGGAAACTGGCAAATCCCAAGACGTTAAAAAAGACATACACAGGGTGGCACGGTGGCTCAGTGGTTAGCACTGCTGCCTCCCAGCACGAAGGACCCAGGTTCGATCCCTGCCTCTGCGTGGGTTTCCTTATCCAATCCAAAGATGTGCAGGTCAGGGTGGAATAGCCATGGTGTTAGGTGCATGAGTCAGGGGTACGGAAATAGGTCTGGGTGGGTTACTCTTTGGGGGGGTCAGTGTGGACTTGTTTTTTTAAGATTCCCTATAGTGTGGAAACAAGCCTTTCAGCCCAACCAGTCCACACCAAACCCTCCCAAGAGTAACCCACCCAGACCCATTTCTCTCTGACTAATGCACCTAACATTGCGGACAATTTAGCATGGCCAATTCACCTGACCGACACATCTTTAGATTGTGGGAGGAAACCGGAGCACCCAGAGGAAACCCACGCAGACATGGGGAGAACGTGCAAACTCCACACAGACAGTCGCTCCGAGCCTGGAATCAAACCTGGGACCCTGGTGCTGTGAGGGAACAGTGCTAACCACTGAGACACCGGGCTGCCCCTGACTTGTTGGGCCCAAGTACCTGTTTCCTGTCAGGAATCTAATCTAATCTAGTCAAACCAACAAGTGATATCAGAAAGGAAAAAAACAAACATGAAACACACTGAATTCAAAACATTCGCAACATCCGGGTCAAACTCCAAGAACAATTCTGGGCATTTTGTCTGTGTGTTGACACTTTGCCCAGGCGATAGAGAATGCAGCAAACTCCTCAATCTTGTCCCACAGCCAGATATGACACTTAGCCAGCCTTCCCCTTGGCATTCCAAACACTCAAATGGTGCCTTTACTCAACAACTGAATGCCTGGCCACTTTTCCCAGTGCAAAGAGGGCGGTCAGACCAAAACACACCGATCGGCTGAGAGCGCAGCAGCCTGAAACATTCAGAGCTGGACCGACTTGGACAACAGTGAGCTCTGTATTCTGCAGGAACTTCTGTGAAGGGAACTGATTTTATTTCTGTTCGCGACGACTTCCTTCAGAAAGGATCAGCGTCATTCGGAACTGAACTGAAGGCCAAAAGGTCACAGAATACGCAAAATTTTGCAAGATTACATCACTGTAACTGCTAACTCTGCAGCCACTTATTTTAAGAACGGACGACGCAACACATCGCGTCCTGCAGATCTGTCAAAACCTTCAGATCTAATTGCCATCCCAGCAATGTGTTTTTCCCCTCCAGACTGAGACAGATGGATTTTTAACCAGGAAGGGAACCAAGGGTCATGGGGAAAAGGTAGGCAAGTGGAGTTGAGGATGATCAGGCCAGTCATTGAACGGCAGAGCAGACTCTCTCGGCTGAATAGCCTCCGTTTGTTCCTACACTGAGGCACAGAGAGGGGACAGCATGGAAACGGACCCTTCGGTCCAACTCGCCCATTCTTGATTACAAATCCAAAATTAATCTCGCCCCATTTGCCAGCACTGAGCCCATATCCCTCCAAACCCTTCCTATTCATCTCTCCATCCAGATGCCTTTTAAATGTTGTCATTGTACCAGCCTCCAGCACTTCTGCTGGCAACTCATTCCACACACGCACCACGTGTTCTTGTTTTCCACCATCAATTCAGAGGGAGCAGCCAGGGTTGGATTTGCTCTTTTCCTCGATAAATATTTGTAGGAACTCTTCATATCTTCCTTTAATGTTACCAGTTAGTGTACTTTCTGGATTGTTCATTTCCCCTTCTTAAAACTCTGACTAATCTTCTGATCGAGACCTCATGGCTGAGATCTTGTTATGTCCCACAGTGCTCTGAAGAGCAGATATGGCAATTTAAACCACAAGTCTAATGATTAGATTAGATTCCCTCCAGTGTGCAAACAGGTCCTTTGGCCCAACCAGTCCACACCGACCCTCTAAAGAGTAACCCACCGCCCCATTTCCCTCTGACTCGTGCACCTAACACTACAGGCAATTTAGCATGGCCCCTTCACCCTGACCTGCACATGTTTGGACTGTGGATGCAAACTGGGGGAAGCCCACGCAGACACGGGGAGAATGTGCAAACTCCACACACACACAGTCACTCCAGGCTGGAACTGAACCCGGGACCCTGAGGACAGAACGTTGTTTTTCACAGCCCATTTCCTCAGCTTGACTCCACCACTTGCACCGGAGATTTTAGTCCTGTCTGGATCACTCTTGCTGCTCAGAACGAGATTCAGGCCCCACACCTGTCTTTGAGAGACAAGGTTACAGCACCTTGGCCTGACTCACTGTCCCTTCAGTTACAGTGCAGTAATTAGACATACGTGCATAGCAGCATTGCAGAGTGACAGGTGACCTTATAGAGGGCTGACAAATCATGAGGGACATGGATAGGGTGAATAGCCGAGGGTAGGGGAGTCTAAAACTCGAGGGCAGACCTTTCAGGTGAGAGGAGAAAGCTCAAAAAGGGGCAACGTTTTCACACAGAGGGTGAATGGAATGAGCTGCCAGAGGAAGTGGTGGAGGCTGGCACAGTTGCAACATTGAAAAGGTATCTGGATGGGGCTGAGTCGGAAGGGTTTGGAGGGATATGGGCCGAGTGCTGGCAAATGGGACCGGATTCATTCGGGGTTATGAGTCAGAGTGGATGAGTTGGACCCATGCTTCCATGCTGAATGACTCTATCCACCTCTGTGTGCAACTATTCGGACTGCACACACTGATCTCCTGGATTTGAAGTGACCTTTGGGTTTATTTCTGTGACGGCGCAGGCATTTTGGCGGTTCCTGTTACACTCTCCTCCTGCCCTTCAGTACATTCTGCAGTGGGCGTGCAGGGGGCCCCCTTTCTAGGTGGCTGGGTTGGGGGGTGGGAGGAGGAGGCTTAACCGGACAGGTGCCACCTGTTCTGGCTCGCCTTGCACAAACACACAGATCCTGTTGGCAGGCGGCATCGGCAAACCAAACTCCAGTCTCAGCAAGCAAGCTTTTGTGCTTCTGCGCTGAACTAGAGAACTCGACGGTGATCTGCTTGCCCGAGGAGGCCGGCTCATTGCATCCGAAACACCCCGCCTGCAGCTCATTCCCACAACACAGGGGCTGAGAACCAAGGGGGACTTCAGGCAACAGAGCAGGAACACAACAGCACAGCAACAGACCCTTCAGCCCACCGTGACATCAGCCGAAACTAATCCCATCAGTCTGCACACGGTCTGCATCACTCGCTTCATCTATCTGTCCCAGTGCCTCTTAAACATTACCATTGCAACTGCTTTGACTACCTTAGCTGGCGTTGGGCTACAGGCATCCACCACACTCTAGGTCACCAAAACTTTCCTCGCCCATCACCTTTCGGCTTTCCCCCTCTCACCTCAAACCAATGCCCCCCCTTCCACCCTGGGAAAGGGATCCTACCTATTCACCCTGCACATACAAACAGAGAGACCTCAGAGTGCATGTTCATAGACCCTTGAAGGCAGAGTGGCAGCGAGACAGGAGAGTGAAGGCGGCGTTTGGTCAGCTTGCCGTTGTTGGGCAGTGCACTCAGCAGAAGGGTCGAGAGGTCACGCTGTGACTGCACAGACAATTGGTTAGGCCACGATTGGAACACTGCATTCAACTCTGGTCTCCCTGCTGTCGGACATGTTGTGAAACTTGAAAGGGTGCAGCGAAGATTTCCAGGGATGTTACCAGGGTTAGGGAGTTTGAGCTTCAGGGAGAGGCTGAACAGGCTGGGGCTGTTTGCCCTGGAGCGTCAGAGGCTGAGGGGTGACCTGATAGAGGCTTATAAAATCATGAGGGGCATGGATAGGGTAAATCGACATGGTCTTTTCTCTGGGGTGGGGAGTCCAGAACTGGAGGGCATAGGTTTAAAGGGGAGGGTAAAGATCTGAAAGGGACCTAAGGGGCAACATTTGCACACAGAGGGTGGTGCATGGTTGGAGACATGAATAGGAAGGGTTTGGAGGGAGATGGGCCAAATGCTGGCAAATGGGACTGGATGAATTCTGGGTATTTGGTCAGCATGGGCGAGTTGAACTGATGGGTCTGTTTCCGTGCTGTACATCTCTATGACTCTGCGCCTCTCAATTTTATTTCCTTCCCTCAGTCTCCGCCTCTGAAGTCATAACAATCCAAGTTTGCCCAACCTCTCCTTCGAGCTAATCCACTCCAATCCAGGCAACATCCCGGTAAACCCTCTCCAAAGCCTCCACGTCGTTCCTGCAATGCGGCCGTCAGAACTGCACATGGTATCTCAAATGTGAGAATGGTTTATTTTGAACAGAGCTTTCACATCGTCGGGACAAAGCCAATAAACCCCACTTCCCTCCTGGCTGTCCCCACAGGACATTAGGAAAACGATACCAGTACAGTAGAGGGCGATCAGACAGAGTCATGAATCAGTCACCAACTCACTGGACACGAGACAGCCGCCCTGTAACAATCACTGGCCTCTCCTCAAGTTGAGATTTTTCACAACTCCTGAGACTATCCCCACCGGCGCTCACCAGCCCACCCACGCGTGGTCATGAATGAACTTGGAAGACCTCGCAAATCCTGGCCTGTGCCCTGGCCTTGCAACTGGGCAAAGCCAGAGAAGGATGGCAACAGAATTTCCAATTAATTCCAACCACTGCAAGAACATCACAAGCGAAAGAGGGAAGGCCGGACACAGGAACAGCCCCTGACATCATCTGAGTAATAGCTGTCCCCAACTCCGAGCAACTGAGACAGCATGTGCTGTACTGTACTGGAATTAAATAAAGGGAGCTTGTTGAAAGCTGTAATCTAATTTCTCAGTTCAGATCCATATAATTCTTACAAGATTGCCACTATGCTCTAACAAAAACTGGAAACAAGATTAGATTATAGCTTGTTTGATGTTACTGTAATTGTATATCTACTGTACATTACTCGCAATTATCATACCCCTCAAAGGGAAACTGTGCGTCCAACAGCTCCTTAGCAGATTTCCTACTTACCCCTCTGCCTACAAGATGATGATGATGTGGCCCGAAGTTGAAAGGAAGAGTGAAGAGACAGGGGTGGGACACACCAATACTGCAAAGTAGGAAGATCAACCAAGGGCGATGTCAATACAGCACAAGGTTCATAACAGGTTTAAAGATGCAACATCGATTGTTGACGACAGCATTCAGTTTTCGCTGCTATACTCTGTTTCAAAAGGAGAGCAACATAGAGGAAATGCACTATAGTCAACCAAGATAAAGAGGCTTTGCTCTGTGCAGATAAGGGGAAACCTGGCTCCTCTCACAACAACAGGGAGATCAAGTGAACAGAGGGTGGAAATCGAGAGATTTTGATCTCGTTAACCAGGAAAAATAACTTCTAAAGATCAATGGGTTGATGACTGAAAAACATAAATCCCTGATTGTCGAAACAACAAAACTGAAGAGATTAGAATTAATTATTTTGATCTGCCAGCAGATTTGGACATGAAAAACCCAGACCACGAAGTACCGGGGAAAGTAGAATTTAGAATTGCTTTTCAAAGCAAGTGCACAAACCCTTGAAAAGACACATTTGGAAGGTTGAAAGATGAGGCAGTGGGATTAGTTTCTGAGAGATTACCAAATGGCCACCATTAATGCAAGTGGCTCACCAAAGGCAGACCCAGCTCACCACAATGCACACCCTTCCTGTAAACCCAGAAATATCTTCAACCAGATATCGCACCAACGATATACAGGTTCAAACAGAAACACAATAACATCAGACCAGTGAAGGAGCTGCCCCTCTGCCCTTAACCTTCGACCCATTCCCTTGTTCGAACCCCACTCAAATCACTGGAAGTCACATCAAGAGATCCGAATGAATATGCGCACGGGCCAAGTGGCAGAAAATCAGTTGGAAGCATTCTCGACCAATGAACTCCAACTCGGGGCGAGGGCACAATCTTGAGGGGCTGCGATGGTTCAGCTTCCCGCATTCTCAAATGAGAGAAAGCAGCCAAGGGTGGCAAAGAGAGATAGAGAAGCAGACAAGGGGGATAGCGATCAATATAAAAGTGCTCCTACTCCGAGAAGGGGTGAGTCAGGTCAACCTGGGGCCCTCGAACACTGGAAAATCAGCAAATAGCAGAGAATTACACTGCACAGTACAAAGCAAGAAT
>NC_083448.1:7179264-7271643 GCF_020745735.1 Hemiscyllium ocellatum | reverse complement strand
CCCCCTCCCCCCCCCCTCTCTCTCTCCCTCCCTCCGTCACACGGGTCTGCGAACAGAGCTTTGAAGGACATGTTCAATTCTAATTCACACCAGGAGCTCTCCCCAGAGTTTCGGGTTCATGATTCTATCCCTTTCCTTGAAGTGAGATTGCAGAGGGATGGGCGTGATTAAAAACTGGGGCAAAATCGTGACACTGGGATTGAGGTGGCTTCAAAGTTACGAGGGAAGGGTGTCCTGACCCTGAAGGGAGTTCAAGAATGGTCCCAGCAGCGAAAACATAGGAGGAACGTTTGAGGGTTCTGGGTCGACACTCAATGGAGTTTAGGAAGATGAGGGGGGTGGGGAGGGGAATTAATGACAACATACTGAATGACAGAGTAGACATTGGGAAGATGTTTCCATTGGTCGGAGAGACTAGGATCCAACAGCACATCCTCAGAGTAAAGGGAAGACTTTTTATAACAGAGATAAAGAGAAACTGCTTCAGCTAGAGGGTGGGGAATGTGTGGAATTCACTGCTACAGAACGCTGTGGGAGCCAGGTCATTGAGATAGAGATAGATAGGTTCCTGTTTGCTGAGGGGCTGGATAGTTTAAGGGAGAATGGGGTTGATCGAGAATCGATGGGCGGAATGGCCTAATTTCTGCTCCTTTATGCCTTCCCTGGACAGAGTAGCTGGGGCAAAGATGTTCCCATTGGTCAGAAGTTTGAGAATAGGAAGACATTGCTTTGAATGATTGGCACATGAAGCAGTGGCGACAGGAGGCAGAAATACTGTGACTGAGGGAGTCCCTCGGGTGTGCAACAGGCTGGCCCCAAAGAGGGGGGGTCGGGCTCTGTCGACCGCGGCTTTGAAGAACAGAATTGGTTCAATGTCAGGGGAAAAAAAAACCCCTTGGGCACGGGTGATCAGGACAAGGTCGGGGAGTAACACGAGGCCAACTGTTCCTTCGGAAAGCCAGCACGGACACCGTGGGCTGAAGGGTCGCCTGAGCGAGCATCATTCTGTGACGTTGCTGACACCACAGTCTCAGCGGGAGGTCGCAAGTGAAATAGGATGGCATCTCACTTGATATAATCACGTAAAAGAGCACAATAAGCAGGAGAAGCAAGAGGCCATTCGGCCCCACAAGCTCACTCCAACCTTCTGGAAGACCTGCCCCAGGACTTAGCCTCACATCTCCCCGATATGTGAAACTCTACTGACCTTCCCGAATCACCTGATTTTCTCTCTCTCGGTCAGCTTTCTCATTAGCTGCTAACACTTCCTTAAAGAATTCCCAATCCTTTTGCTGGAAGGTACGCTTTCGTTTTTCCCCTCCATCCCTCTGTTAACCGTGAGTTGTTCGTCCATCTCACCCAGCCCTGAGATTGGGACTTGCTGCCCATTCGGGGCGATGGGTCCTGGCTCGAATGTCCACTTGGGTTGGGCATTTACTTTCAATAAATTGTCCTGGTCCAGAAATGTCAAAGACACCAACCAGCATCCAAGTTCAGTTGGGAACGGGAAAAGCCAAGGGAGTGTTGGCCTTTATTTCGAATGGAATGTAATATGAAAGTGGGCAGGTTTTGCTGATCGACACAAGGCATTAGGTCTACCACAGTTATAGAGTCTTAGAGATGTACACCATGGAAACAGACCTTTTGGTCTGACCCCTCCATGCCGACCAGAAATCTAGTCCCATTTGCCAGCACTTGGCCCCATATCCCTCCAAACCCTTCCTATTCATGTCCCTATCAGATGCCTTTTAAATGTTGCAATTGTACCAGCCTCCACCTCATCCTCTGGCAGCTCATTCCATACACGTACCACCCTCTGTGTGAAGATGTTGCCCCTTCAGTCTCTTTTATATCTTTCCCCTCACCTCTGCCCTCTAGTTCTGTACTCCTCCACTCCAGGGAAAAGACCTTGTCTGTTTCCCCTATCCATGCCCCTCATAAATTTATGAACCTCTATAAGGTCACCCCCTCAGCCTCTGACACTCCAGGGAAAACAGCCCCAGCCTGCTCGGCCTCTCCCTGGAGCTCAAACCCTCCAACCCTGGCAACATCCTTGTAAATCTTTCCTGAACCCTTTCAAGTTTCACAACATCTTTCCGATAGGAAGGAGACCAGAATTGCATGCAATATTCCAACAGTGGTCTAACCAATGTCCTGTACAGCCGCAACATGACGTCCAAACTCCTGTACTCAATACTCTGACCAATAAAGGAAAGCATACCAAGTGCCTTCTTCACTATCCTATCTACCTGCGACTCCACTTTCAAGGAGCTATGAACCTGCACTCCAAGGTCTCCTTGTTCAGCAACACTCCCCAGGACCTTAAGTAGACCCTTCGGTCCATCCTGTCCATGCCGACCAGATATCCGAACACAATCTAGTCCCACCTGCTAACACCCGGCCCATATCCCTCCAAACCCTTCCTATTCATATACCCATCCAAATGCCTCTTAAATGTTGCAATTGTACCAGCCTCCACCACATCCTCTGGCAGCTCATTCCACACACGTACCACCCTCTGTGTGAAAGTGTTGCCCCTTAGGTCTCTTTTATATCTTTCCCCTCTCACCCTAAATCTATGCCCTCTAGCTCTGGGCTCCCCAACCCCAGGGAAAAGACTTTGTGTATTTATCCTATCCATGCCCCTCATAATTTTGTAAACACCGATAAGGTCACCCCTCAGCCTCTGACGCTCCAAGGAAAACAGCCCCAGCCTGTTCAGCTTCTCCCTATAGCTCAGATCCTCCATGATGGGATAGTGTTGGTGGGGGGTGAGGTTAGATTAGTTCACAGGTCGGAACAACATCAAGAGCCGAAGGGCCTGTTCTGCGCTGTATTGTTCTCTGTTCTATCCTGTCCCCTCTGTTACGAGACCTCCCCCCTCCAAACCAGGGGAAACATCCTCCCTCCATCTCATCTGTCCATCTCTGCTGGAACTTTATGCATTTCAATCAAATCCCCTCTCGTCCCTCCATCCTTGTGTGCGTGGGACATTCCTGCCAACCTCAGTGCCAGCTGACTGAACCTCCCTCTGCCCTCTCTCCATGGCAACTTTATCTGTTTTCAGGCGATTCATAATCTTGCAACAAATATCAGGAATTTGGTCAGATCAGAAGCTTTCATTTCAATCAAAATGATGATTACCGTCTCGTTTCTCTCTCCTAGCATGAAAACAGTTTGTAATGCACCACTGACAGATGCAGTCCGATTGATCCCTGGTCTAAGATTGACAAACTGACAGGAAAAGTCCTCAGTGAGTGGCTTTTGCGCTGTCTTATCTCCTTAAAGACGGAAGACATTTTACACGGGACAGGTACTGTTGTTGCATGACTGAATAAAGGAGGCGATGAGGGAAGGAGCCCCCTGAAAACCATTTAGTAACTCCTGAAAATTAAAAATTCGCCTTCCCCCACCAACGACCTTGCCAGAAAACCGCAAAGAATAAAATAAAACTGTTTTGACCTCTGTTCGGGGGTAGTGACCAAGGTGGAAAATCACAGGCTCAGTGACGGCACGGTGGCTCAGTGGTTAGCACTGCTGCCTCACAGCGCCAGGGACCCCGGTTCAATTCCCCCCTCGGGCAACTGACTGTGTGGAGTTTGCACGTTCTCCCTGTGTCTGTGTGGGTTTCCTCCCACGGTCCAAAGATATGCAGGAAATATGGGAAATTGTAGTGTTAGGTGCATTAGTCAGGGGTGAATGTAGGGGAATGGGTCTGGGTGGGTTGCTCTTCGGGGAGAGTCGGTGTGGACTTGTTGGGCCGAAGGGCCTGTTTCCACACCATAGGGAATCGAATCTAAAAACAGTAAGTGCTGGATAAACTCAGCAGGGTCTGTTCCCATCAGTGGACAACGTTAATGTCTTGACTGCGGCACACAGTCACAGACCACAAGACAGGGAGGGAGAGCTTTGCAGGAGAGTGAGAAAAATCACAAAGGAACCATTTTAACAGCGGGCGATTGTGTCACTCTGAGAAAGCGAGGCCTGCAAATGCAGGTGGTCAGGGCTGAAGAGTGGGGTGCTGGAAAAGCATCTGAGGAGCAGGAGAGTCGACGTTTCGGGCATCATCCCTTCATCAGGAATGTTGGGGGGGCTTATGCCCAAAACGGCAACTCTCCTGCTCCTCGGATGCTGCCTGACCAGTTGTGCTTTTCCAGCCCCACACTCTCTCCGACTCTGATGATGACACCGTGACATTTCTGCTGACCTCAAACCGCCTCCTGCACGTTATGCAACATCAGTGATGCTGTTTCATTCCATTGTGCAAGTTCAACACAGCGCGGGAAGTTGTCGAAACACACCTCAGTTTCTCTCACAATTTCCCTGCTCTGGTTTCTGATGGGTGCAAGAACAATATGAGAGAAGTTGGAGGAAGGTTAGACTTGCCTCAGTCAGATCTGCCATCCAGTGAGACCCTGGCTTCACCCTCCAGCAGCATTCCCAAATCCTTCCATTCCAAACATCGGTCACTCTCAGTTTTAAGAGACCACAAGGGATCACCTCTGGACAGACTGAACTTTTAATTCTAACTTCTAAAGTAAACATGAGACAGCCGAAACATGACCTGGACGTTGAAGTAACTCCCCAAAGGCTGGTATCCCATCACCAAGTCACCCTTTATTAACACAAAGAGAGTCCTTCATATTGATCCAGGTCTCAGAGCGAGCAGGACCTCTGACCCTCTTGTTTCTAGCTGTCAGCCAGGGCTCCCTGATTGGACCCGGTTAACGGTCCCAATCAGGGAACTCACCTTGTTACAATCACTGCAGGGGCCAAACATAATATTTCCAAATTTGTGTTGGGAGGGATATGGAAAGTGGCTTCGGGAGGTTTCGGAAAGGCTTAGCGAATGGGCAAGAACATGGTGGATGTGGGAGATCTGAGAGGTTATCCACTCTGATAAGAGGAAGAGATGTGCTGAGTATTTCCACAAACTTGGGAGGTTGGGCAGTGTGCACATACAAAGGGACTTAAAGTGTCGGAGAGTTATAGAACTGTACAGCACGGAAACAGACCCTTCCATCCAACTCTTCCAAGCCGACCAGATATCCTACATTAATCTAGCCCCATTTGCCAGCACTTGGCCCGTATTGTTTTTTTTTCCTGTTCTCGTCCCCATCCCGATGCCTCTTAACACAGGAGTTGGGAGGTCATATTGCGGCTGTACAGGACATCGTTTAGGCCGCTGTTGGAATATTGCGTGCAATTCTGGTCTCCTTCCTATTGGAAAGATGTTGTGAAACTTGAAAGGCTTCAGAAAAGATTTACAAGGATGCTGCCAGGGTTGGAGGATCTGAGCTACAGGGAGAGGCTAAACAGGCTGGGGCTGTTTTCCCTGGAGCGTCGGAGGCTGAGGGGTGACCTTATAGAGATTTACAAAATTATGAAGGGGCATGGATAGGGTAAATAGACAAAGTCTTTTCCCAGGGGTGGGGGAGTCCCAAATTAGAGGGCATAGGTTTAGGGTGAGAGGGACAAGATATAAAAGAGACCTAAGGGGCAACTTTTTCACGCAGAGGGTGGTACGTGTATGGAATGAGCTGCCAGAGGAAGTGGTGGGGGCTGATACAGTTGCAACATTTAAGAGGCATTTGGATGGGTATATGAATAGGAAGAGTTTAGAGGGAGCTGGCAGGTGGGACTAGATTGGGTTGGGATATCTGGTCGGCATGGATGGGTTGGACTGAAGGGTCTGTTTCCGTGCTGTACATCTCTATGACAACAAAGCTTGAAGTTGCAGGGAATGTACTAGCATGGATGGAGGACTGGTTAACCAATAGAAAGCGGAGAATTAGGATAAATGGTTGGAGATCAGCAGTGAGCAGGGAGCTACAGGGGTCAACTTTGGGCCCATAATTATTCATGGCGTGTATCTAAATGATTTGGAAAAGGAGACTGTGTGTAACATCTCCCAGTTTGCCTGATGACACTAAATTGAGTGGAAAAGCACACGATGTGGAAGATCTACAGAGAGATTTAGATGAGTTAAGTGAGGAGGGGAGGGTCTGTCAGATGGAGAACAATCTTGGTCAATGTGACATTACCCACTTTGGAAGGAAAAAATAGTATTGGAATATTGGCTTCCATTGCTAGAGGGATTGAATTTAAGAGCTACAATTGGACAAGGCGTTGGTGAGGCCACACCTGGAGTATTGTGTGCAGTTCTGGTCACCTTACTTGAGGAAGGAGTGGTGGTTTACCAGGTTGATTTCGGAGATGAGGGGGGTTGAGCCGCCTGTACTCGCTAGAATTTAGAAAAATGAGAGGGGATCTAATGGAAACGTATAAAATTAGGAAAGGAATAGATAAGATCGAGAAGGGCAAGTTATATCCACTAGGACGAGGGGACATGGGCTCAAGATGAGGGAGAGTAGATTTGGGACAGAGACGAGGAGGAATTGCTTTTCCCAGAGAGTCGTAAATCTATGGAATTCTCTGCCCAAGGAAGCAGGAGAGGCACTTTCATTAAATATATTCAGGATACAGTTGGATTGGTATTGCGTGGTCAGGGAATTAAGGGTGATGGAGATAATGCAGGTCAGAGGAGCTGAGACAACAGATAGATCAGCCCTAATCTGAATGGAAGAGCAGATTCAATGGGGCCAAATGGCCTCCTCCTGCTCTATTACTGTGATACGATGCAACATCCCTCAGCTACTGACACTCCAGGGATAACAGGTCCAGCCAGTTCAGCTCAAACCCTCCAACCCAGTAAATCTTTTCTGAACCCTGTCAAGTTTCACAACACCTTTCCGATAGGAAGGAGACCACAATTGCACGCAATATTCCAAAAGTGGCCTAACCAATGTCCTGTACAGCCGCAACATGACCTCCCAACTCCTGAACTCAGTACTCTGACCAATAAAGGAAAGCATAGCAAACGCCTTCTTCACTATCCTACCTCCCTGTGACTCTACTTTCAAGGAGCTATGAACCTGCACTCAAGGTCTCTGTTCAGCAACACTCTCTAAGACTTTATCATTAAGTGTATAAGTCCTGCTCTTGTCTGCCTTATCAAAATGTAGCACTTCACATTTATCGAAATTAACCTCGACCCCAAAGGGCTGTGAATGCTCAGTTTTTTGAGCATGTTTCAGGTCGACGTGAATTGATTTCTGATCACTTTTGGTGTAACAGGGTTATGGCGATGGGGTGGGCCATCAGCTGAACAGCAGGAAGAGCTCAATGGGCTGAGTGGCCCTCTTCCTGTTCCTTTCTGGGAGTGTTGTAGGGGCTGGAGGGGATTACAGAGAAAGGGAGGGGAGTTTCTGAGCAAGGGAGGGGAAGATTTGAAAAAAAAAAGAATTGTAAACCCTCATTGAGTCTCAGCTTCCATCGTTTCAATGATTCTCCTGCGCTTTTGTCCTGTCTTGGTGCCAAGATTTTGAGGCAGACAGGGGAATGGACATGGAGGATCTCCTTGCATCTCGCGAAAACCGTGAGTCTACGTCATGCACAAACGTCCTTTGCTTTCCCTCATTCTTGCGGCTATCTCTATCCTTGTAACTTCTGCATCACATCCAGCGTCTTCTGCTGATAATTTTTTTTCTGAAACGCACAGGTCTGTCAACATTTCGAAAGGCGACACCTTCCACTTCAATTGTCATTCTCATTTTCTTCCCCACTCCCGAAGTGTTGCTTCCAAATATCAAATTAACTCCCCCGCCCTCTGACTCCCCAAACTCTGTCCCCCACCACTGACGAGTCACAAGCACGGGATGGAATACTCCCCACTTGCCCTGGATGGGGTGAGGTAGCTCCGACAACACTCGAGAAGCTCGACACCATCCAGGGTCAAAGCAGCCCCCTGCTCGATTGTCCCCACACCCACAAACCCCCCCACTCCCTCCACCCCCCGACGCTCAGCAGCAGCAGTGTGTACCCTCTACACTGCAGCAACTCCCCAAAGGCTCCTCAGACAGCACCTTCCAAACCTTGAACGCTCCTGAAGAAGGGCTGACATTCGAAACGTTGATTCTCCTGCTCCTCAGATGCTGCCTGCCCTGCTGTGCCTTTCCAGCACCACTCTCATCGAGACTCTGATCTCCAGCACTCACTTTCTCAAACCTTGAACGATGCACTATGACAGGCCACTCGAGCCTGTTCCAGCATTGTGCAAGATGGCAGCTCGTCTGAACTTGCGAGTCTTGCCTCTCCCCACCACTGACCCTCACTAATAAATAAGCAGTACGGTGGGTCAGAGCACCAGGGACACGGGGTTGAATCCACCCTTGGGTGACTGTCTGCGCGGCACATTCTGCCCATGTCTGTGTGGGTTTCCCCCCCGCACAGTCCAGAAGGTGTGTGCAGGGTAAAATAAATTGGCCATGGGGAAATTGCACTACGGTGTTTGGGGATTAGCCACGGGAAATGCAGGGTGAGTGGGGTATAGGGTCTTCAGAGGTGCTCTTCAGAGAGTTGGCACGAACCCGACGGGCCGAATGGCCGGCTTCCGCGATGCAGGGATTCTGTGGCAGAGTGGGGGAAGCGACGTCGACTTCCAAACTGCCGGGGACGTGAATGAATGGGAGCGCGGGCGGACAGGCAGCCCCCAAATACATCGTCAACCAGAGCACAGCAGACGCTGTGCGAGGGAGGGAAGTGGATGAGGCAACTGGAAAGCCGGCAGAGCGCTGACCTTTTGAACCGGGCAGCTGAGTCAATGGTGCTGGGCGGAGAGGACTATTGCCACAGTACAGGAAGTATAGTGTCGACAGCTGGCATGGAAACTGCTCCCATTTCCAAAGAAACAAACGTAGGGGTGTGGTGTGCAGGGGAGAGCTTTCCACAGATTGAGCAAACCGTTTGTGTCACTGGCAGCTTCGCAGAAGTCTTTCTTCAGTCAGCCCTGCTCCCTTCGCCGGAGATCCGGGAGGAGGTGTGGGGAGACCGAGAACAGCCCTTATCTTGATGGGACGTGACAACACTCATGGGAGATGGTGTAACTCACGGTGACGTAACTGAATACAGTGCATGACTGAGACATGAGTGAAGGAGAGGACAACAATATGAGCATATTGAAGGGGCCGGGGGAGAGAGAGATATTCTCAGACGTTGCTTTAGAGAGCTGCATTTGGCTACCCGTTGAGTGGAGTTGAAAGTCAAGGAGGGCTACAATCTAACTCCTGAAGTCCAACTGTAAACCGTTGCAGGGAAAATCACCGTCCTTGGGGGTCAGAGTTGGGGGCTCAGCGACTGAGTTTACTGGACAAAGAAATCCTGGAGCTCCGGGGACAGAAAGACACCAACAGGGCAGAGGTCAGCTCTGAGTCTTCTCTTGACCCGGAGCACATGCCTTGACACCTTTATATAATAGGTCAGTCATGAGCTTATCGTCTGTATAACATGGTTTGTTTATTGAAAGTGTTGCAGAATTGTTGATAGTTTCGATGCAGTCATTGCCAGTTCCATGGCAGCTTTTGTTAATTTCAGCGCGGTCCTTGTCAGTTTCAATGCGTTAGTAATGGCTGCTAATCGCTCTTCCTGGAAGGGACAATTCCTGCAACCCTGGCCATTATCACTTCGTATTGAGTCCGGATCAAGCTGTTAACATTTCTATCAAAGGTGTTGGCTGGACCCAGACACTTAGGTGGACAGTGTACGTTCCTCATGTGCATTCTCTCCCCCACCGCCTGAAACTAATCAATGAGGTTGTGAGTGCATTGTGCTGGCATCCTGGTGGCCCCAGGCAGTGTCTGTGTTTGCTCTGCTTTCTCTCTCCAACCGGCGGCCATCTTGTGTGTCAAGTGGGCAACTGTTGGCTCAGCGGCCATCTTAGGTGCCTGGTGTCACCCTGCCCTGTGCCATCTCCCACTTCAAAACCTACATTGTGCTTCCTACAAGGTCAATATATCCTTCCTGAGTGTGGTGCCCAGATCTGCTCCCAGTGCTTCTAGGTGCATTCGAATTAGGATTGCGAGCATCCATAGAGTCCCTGCTTGTACTCTCGCCCTCTCAACTGGCTGACTTGATTATTTTTGTACCTGTTTATGACACTTCAAGATCCTGTGCAGCTGAACCCTCAGTCTCTTTGGACATTTTCAATATCAGCTAGGGCCGTTTTTGTCAACGGAGCATAGGAGGGTGAGGAGTAGCCCGTACGCAGATTTACAAAATCATGAGGGGCATTGATAAGTTGGATGGCAGGTGTCTTTTCCCTTTGATGGGGGGCGTCACGATTCGGGGGGATACTTTTAAGAGAAGAAAAGTTTTTAAAAAGACATGAGGCGCATTTTTTTTGCGTGTTACCCCCGCTCCGCCCCCCCACCTCCCATCGTAATCCTTGGTGTCCCGTCTCCACAAAGTCTTCCCTGAACCGACTTGAGCCCCCCCCACCTCCTCACACAGCCCAGAGTGTGGAGGGATGGACACCCCTCTGCCACAAACCAATTGCCGGGGAGGGGGGGAAACACTTCCCTTTGACCCCACCGATGTCTGTCCAAATCGTCTCCTTCATCCAATCCTGGATGCAGATTCAATCCTGTGGCTTCCGCCCTCTGCGACTTGACCTGACAGGGTCATCCCAAACGTTGGTTGCTTTCGAGCCCAGCGGTTCCCTGGGTGGGCCAACACCCCTTCGGGCCTGTCTCCCAACGGAGCTGCAAACTCCACCCAGGCAGTCGCCCCAGGGCGGAATCGAACCCAGGTAACCTGGCGCTGTGGGGGCAGCAGTGCTAACCCCTGAGCCGCCCTGCCGCCCCAACGCTCAGAGACTTTGAGCCCGACCCTTCTGAGGAAGGGTCACCCCACCCAAAACATGAGCTCGGATGCTGCTCGACCTGCTGAGATTCTGGATTCATTTCTGATTTGCCCGAGACAAGTTTTTTGACAGCGATTGGGAGAGAGTCCCTTGTTGCTCTGCTGTTCAGTGTCAGATATTCTGTCCTCAATTTGCCTGTCAGACGGGATTAAATTTAATCCAACATTTGTTCGGCCTGTTTACACCAGGATTTAGATCGAATCGGTGACCGTGACCTATTTGCGTGCTCTCACATTTAGCAAGCTTCCAAACAGCTCCTGTCGTGACAATTCCACAGAGTCTTCCAGAGGTTTTCTGCTGGCTCAGATGAGTTAGAAAACAGCACGATTCCTTCACTGGCTCAGAGCCACCCCCATTGGTTGGTCAAAGCAGAACGGGCACAGGAAAGGCTGAAATGAGGCCAGAACTGTCTGTGGTGCTGGGTGTGTGTGTGGGGGAAACAGAGTTCACGTTTCAAGATTCTGATTGCCCCTCGGAGCTGGGCTGAAGTAGACAGGCCACAGCTTTGAGGAGGGGGTGTAGGAGGGAACGACAGACAGGAGATACCGAGCGACGGAGACCAGAGAGTGGAGGTTGGGGAAAGTCAATGGCAAAAGGTGCAGTCAGCCGCAGGGACGCTTGTCTGAAAGGGGGAGGAACAAGCCGCTCAGCAAAGGAAACAGACTGAGGGTAGAGATCACACCCCACTCGCGTGAAAATCCGTGTCGAGTCTGAGAGGCGGCTGAGTGAAGGATGATGGAGCTGGCCAATGTCGCTGGGATACTGCAGCAGGCTGACGACAGAGGCATGTCAGTGTGAGAGCAAGGCAGAGACTTCAGACCACAGGCCAAGGAGAGGTCAGAATGGGACAAAACAAGGGAAAGCTCCCTTCAAAGGGGCTCGCGGCCTATCTTTCTCTCACTCAGCTCTGTTTCACCCAAGCCCCAGAGCAGGCAAAGCCTGTCCACGCAGGGGTCAGGAAGTGACAGTGGATTTGAACCATCCCTCGCCAAACATGGACTTCAATGTAGGTCTGCAAAAGCAGTCAAAAAAGGAGCCCTCTCTCTCTCTCTCTGAGGGCAAAACTAACTGTGGAATTCTCAACGTTACCCTCCCCTCCTGCTGACTCTCCACAAACCCAGGTCAGCGGGTCAGACAATCCCTTGTTCAAACAGCAACGCTGCTGAAAGGTGGGGAAATGACCAGTCGAGGTGTGGAAATTATTGACTGGTCCATGAAGCAGCAGCAGCAACGGTATTGATTTGAACTCTGCAGCAAGGTTCGAGTGGAGGCCAGGCGCTGCGATTGGCTGCAAGGTGGTCAGCAGAGCTCAGGCGTTTGGCATTGACAGCTCGGGCTGACCCCCCCACCCCCACCGAGTGGCCCTGAACTCTGACCGAGAGAGGAGGCTTCGTGGTCAGCTGCAGCGCGCCCCAGAGCAGCAGCAGACTGCCGTGAAGAAAAAGGCTGACTTGGACTCACCACTCCTTCACATTCCCCAAGACGGCAGACAATTTAGTGCTCCCAGTCTGAAATATCCCGCACAATGGTGCATGAGGTCTAGCTTCACCCACCCACCCACCCTCTCCTCATGAAGAGACTCCCCCCGCAAGCCGCCATCTCATTCTGAGACTGTTCCCCCACACCCCCACCCCTCAAACTCCAGCCAGGGGTAAACAATTCCTCTCAGTCCACCGCTCCCACCTTTCACTCTGGCGAACATCAAACCCAACTCACCCGGCCTCTCCACGATGACTAAACCCGCGCCCCGCCTCCCGGACACCAGGCATGAGAATCTTTGCTGCTTCCACTTCACGGGCCTGAAAGGGACAAACCTGAAACCTCACGTGGAACACTGCTCAATAAGGAGACAGGACTCCAACTGCAGTCTCACCAAAGCCCCGCACAACTGTCGCGAGACATTTTCATCCATGTGCTCTCGGCATTTTGCAGCAAAGGCCAGCCCTGATTCCGATTTATGACTGCCACATGTCCCGAGCTACAGTGAAAAGTTTTGTTTTGCGTGCAGATCACACTCGACAAAGAAGTGCACGAGGGGAACTGAACCGAGTGAGGAAGACAATGTTACTGCTGCAGAAAAACAGCGCGCTCAACATTCAAGGTAAAATTTGAGGGGTCCTTTCAGAAAGCCTGTCACTCGGCTTCTGAATTGCTCACTCTATCTTTGCTCCTTGCTCGCTCACACCCAAGTCCCTCCCAACACGGTCTTTTATACGTTCCAAAAACGTCCTCACACTTCCCCGTCGGAGACTTGGCACTTTACTGTCTCCTCGCCGAATCTCGGAGAAAGCGAGGGCTGCAGATGCTGAGGATCAGAGTCGAGAGAGTGGTGCTGGAAAAGCACAGCCGGTCAGGCAGCATCCGAGGAGCAGGAGAATCGACGGTGATGAAGAGCTTTTGCCTGAAACATGGACTTTCCTGCTTCTTGGATGCCGCCTGACCGGCTGTGCTTTTCCAGCACCACTCTCTCGACTCTCACGGAATCTGTCACGATCACTTTACAGTGTCCTGATGACTTACATATCGATCAAGCTTTGTTCCATCTACAATCCATTACTCTCAGCTTCAGTATCAAGAGCTAAGGGCCTCTCGCACTGCTGTCCACTAGTTCCAGCCTGCCAATGTGAAAGGACCCCATTTATGCCTCCTACTGGTTTCCTGTCCATGAACCAAAGCTGTATCCATGTTCATACCTCACTCCCCAACTGTCAGCTTGCACATTACTCCATTACAGAGTCTCACAGCACAGAAACACACCCTTCGGAGCACGTTAATCACGATCCCAAACTGAACTAGTCCCACCTGCCTGCTCCTGGCCCACATCCCTCCGAACATTCCTCATTCGCAGACTTATCCAAACGTCTATTCCATGTTCCAACTGTACCCACATCCAGCAGCTCCTCAGCCAGTCGATTCACACGTGAGCTAAATAAGTCGTGCCCCCTTGTCTTGTTAAAATCACTCTCCTCTTCCCTTCAAAATATGCCCCTTAGTCTTGAAATCCCCCACCCGAGGAAAAAGACACCCACGACTCATCATATTGATGCCCCCTCACGATTTCATTAACTCGACCAAGTCACCTCACAACCCCCGCTGCTCGAGTGAAACAGACCCCAGCTGAACCAGCCTCTCCTTGTAACTCAAACCCTTATGCGTGGCACCTTATCAAATCCAAAGATACGCTGGGTCCCCCTCCCTTTTATCTGCCCTGCTTAGGGATAACACCCACAAGCTGTGACACAATCTCCCCGATCACATTATGACTTCCCAGATGAAGAGCCGAAATTTCCTCCACAACAAATCGATTCGTTCACGTCGTTACTGGGAACGAAGTGTGCTGTTATTTTAACCAGCCTGGCCAAAACAGAGTGAACGTGGTTGATTCTGAAACCGATGGCTGGCACAGTTGGCTCACTGGTGAGCACTGCTGCCTCACAGCACCAGGGTCCCAGGTTCGATTCCAGCCTCGGGGATGACTCTCTGAGTGCCGTTTGCATGTTCTCTGCGTGGGGTTCCCTCTGGGTGCTCCAGTTTCCTCCCACAGTCCAAAGACCTGCAGGTCAGGGTGAATTGGCCGTGCTTAAATTGCCCGTAGTGTTAGATGCACTAGTCAGAGGGAAATGGGTCTGGGGTGGGTTATTCTCTGGAGTGTGGACTTGTTGGGCCAAAGGGCCTGTTTCCACACTGTCGGGGAATCTAATCTCAATCTACATCCCTCAGTTCAAGGGGCAGCTCTCAAGTCAGGACAACTGGCCCACAGCACCCCTTCCTCCTTCCTTCCATTGCGTTGTCACACTGACCAATTCCCAAACTTATTATTCTGGAATCTGGGGAATGCTGGAAAAAGGCAACCAAACCCGTCTGCAATTAGCTCTTTGACCCAGGTTAAGACTGAGGTCATCTGATTTGTGGAATTTCAGTCTCGCAGCTGATTATTGTAACCTCGATTTCCTCACTCCTTTTTAGCAGGAGAGGATGATGTTCCAGTTCTGGTCTGTCCCTTTGCGAATCACTCCGAAAGCTGGTCAGAAAAGTGACAATTAACTTTTATTAGCTTCTGCTGTAATAAACCCGACGCACTCACTAACAGGACACGTGAGTTTTGGGACCACATGGGGGTTCACAAATCCTGGACGTGCACACAGATGACAGATTCTGAAAAGGAATTTTCAAAAAAATCATTAGCTTCTCCTGTTTTTTTTACCGAGTGTAAACCACCTTGTCCATTCCTGTTGCTCTCAATTTAGATTTAGTTTCCCTGTGGTATGGAAACAGGCCCTTCGGCCCAACTCGTCCATACCGCCCCTCCGAAGAGTAATCCACCCAGTCCCATTTCCCTCTGACTAATGCACCGAACACCACGGGCAATTTAGCACGGCCAATCCACCCGAACCTGCACATCTCTAGACTGTGGGAGGAAACCCACGCAGACACGGGGAGAATGTGCAAACACCACACACACACACACACACACACAGTCACCTGAGGCTGGACTCCAAACTGGGACCCTGGTGCTGTGAGGCAGCAGTGCTCACCATTTAGCATGTTCTCCCCATCTCAACCCTGTACCCACCAAACCGTGGCATCTCACAGCAATACAAACAAGAAATTCGACCCACGGTTAATCAACGAGGAAGTCACGGAAGGCAGCCAGAACTTAAAGAAACTGGTGGGGTCCTGGAGAATGGGAGCGTATTGGAGTTGGGAGGTCATGTTGTGGCTGTACTGGACATTGGTTCGACCACTACTGGAATACTGCGTACAATTCTGATCTCCCTGCTAGAGGAAGGATGTTGTGAAACTTGAAAAGGGTGCAGGAAAGATTTACAAGGATGTTGCCAGGGTTGGAGGGTTTGAGTTACAGGGAGAGGCTGAACAGGCTGGGGCTGTTTTCCCTGGAGCGTCGGAGGCTGAGGGGTGACCTTATAGAGGTTAACAAAATTATGAGGGACATGGATAGGATAAATAGGCAACGTCTTTTCCCTGGGGTGGGTGAGTCCAGAACTAGAGGGCGTAGATTGAAGGTGAGAGGGGAAAGATATAAAAGAGACCTCAGAGGCTCGAAGGAGGAACTGAGAGCCGTCGGCCACCCTCAGCATTTCAAATCCATCTGATTTTACCTTTCCTCAGCTCTGGTTAGATGAGCTGGACTGCTCCACTGGCCACAAGGGGAGCGATGGTCTTGTATCTCATTAAGTGTTGGGTGCCTTCCTCTAGATCAACAGTGTACTCCCTGTGGGGATGCAAGCAAAGAAATGTACAGAGGGGCTCGGAGACGACAGGGCGCCACGACACGACCTCTCGACGCGGGGGACTTTCCCTTTCACAGCTTGAAACCCGAGGGTCAAACCTGTTCATCTCCAGCGACTTCAGCCCCCACCCGTCTCATCCCCACACTCCCGCACATCTTGGGTCAGGGTCAGGAGCGGGGAGACACTGGTGCAGCGGGAACGCCTCACCAGAGGCCTGGCTGTGCGGTCTGGGGACATTGACTGAGTGGGAACCGTGAGCTCCCCTCCCAGCGACAGCGACCGAGAAACTGCTGCCAATTGTTCTCAGAATTGCCCCACCTCACGGCAGTCCTTTTGAGAAGGAAATCTGCCGTCCTCACGTGGTCTGGCCTCGAACTATTCAATTCCAAGAGACAGGCAACAAAAGCCCACGCTGGCTGAGGTGCAAAGGACAGACCCATCCTTGCTCTCCAGTTTCTGCTCGGAATCATTGAATCCCTACAGTGTGGAAACAGGCCCTTCGGCCCAACAAGTCCACACCGACCCTCCGAACATGAACCTACCCAGGCCCATTCCCTTTATTATCCTACATTTACCCCTGACTAATGGACCTAACCTACACATCCCTGAGCACTATGGGGTAATTTAGCACGGCCAATCCACCCTAACCTGCACATCCCTGAGCACTATGGGGTAATTTAGCACGGCCAATCCACCCTAACCTGCACATCCCTGAGCACTATGGGGTAATTTAGCACGGCCAATCCACCCTAACCTGCACATCCCTGAGCACTATGGGTAATTGAGTACGGCCAATCCACCCTAACCCGCACATCTCTGAGCACTATGGGTAATTTAGCATGGCCAATCCACCCGAACCTGCACATCCCTGAGCACTATGGGTAATTTAGCATGGCCAATCCACCCTAACCTGCACATCCCTGAGCACTATGGGTAATTTAGCATGGCCAATCCACCCTAACCTGCACATCCCTGAACACTATGGGTAATTTAGCATGGCCAATCCACCCTAACCTGCACATCCCTGAGCACAATGGGTAATTTAGCATGGCCAATCCACCCTAACCTGTACATCCCTGAACACTATGGATAATTTAGCATGGCCAATCCACCCTAACCTTCACATCCCTGAGCACTATGGGTAATTTAGCATGGCCAATCCACCCTAACCTGCACATCTATGGACTGTGGGAGGAAACCGGAACACCCAGAGGAAACCCACGCAGACACGGGGAGAACTGTGCAAACTCCACACAGACAGTCGCCCGAGGCTGGAATCGAACCCAGGTCCCTGGCGCTGTGAGGCACCGTGCTAACCACTGAGCCACCAGGTGACACCGGGTGAGTGGACAGCAACAGCCCCAGGGATGAATCTCCACACCCCGCCCCCCACCCTCGGTCTGATTCACCGACAGGCTGGGCCAGGAGCATACTGCGCCTTTGATTGGTGTGACATGGTGCATTCTGGGAGGACGGGCAAGACAAGGGAGTGCAGGATGGACAGCTGGACTGCAGCAGAGGGGATCGGAGCGGGCTGGATGCAGATGGCCACAGGTCATTGCAGGACTGGTGGTGGACAAGATGCTTGCCTTTGTTGGTTGAGCTGTTAAAACGATCGAGCAGGGGCTGTACATCACGTTAGGGAGGCCGCTTGGTGCAGTGCTGGGCCACGACAACATCGGATAACTGCATCAGACCGGAGATTCACCAGGGTGTAGCCTGGACTGGGAACAACTCAGTGATGGAGAGAGACTAGGACGGTTCTCCTCAGAACTGAAGGGTTTGCCTGATCAGGGTGTCCAAAGTGACAAAGGGTATACAGAGACGGAGGGGGGGGGGGTTGGAGAATGCATTTAACCTTTGTGGAAGAGTAAATGAGCAAGGACTGTAGGTTGGTGGCAGGAGGTTTAGTGGGGCTTTTTCTTCATCCGGACGGGAATCCAGAACCCCCCATCCTGGGGAGGGTGGGAGAGTCAAGAAAGTGTCAGAACGTGGAAGGAATATTTCGAGGTCAACTCGATAGGTCCCAAGGCTGTGGGCCAGGTGCCGGGAAATGGGATGAGGAGGAATGGAGGTTTAATGAGCGGTGCAGTGGATCGTTTCTGCGCTGTCTGACACGATGGGACCGTGCTGCCCGGCACTGAGCAACCACCGTCCAGCTGGTATGGAGGGTGTCTCGGGCAGAGAAAGAGCAGGAGGGCACAACCAACACCACTCGCCCTACCTCTGGTCCTCAGTCTCCGGTTCCACCAGGATGTTTTCCTGCCTCTCCTTGACCCGCAGAAAGACAAAGGAATCCAGGTTGGGCCTGGGAACTAAGGAGAGAGACACCGTCGGATGATAAAGTCGCCGTGGGGGGACTCAAAAACCTCGCCGCGCTTTCCGTTCTTCGCAACGTTAACCCAACGGGGTGGGAAGTGAAGCCTTCAGCGTCAACACGAGAAAAGGCCATCAATCCTGGCTGAACTGGGGCCCTCAACTGCACAACCATCCCACAGGGGACCAGAATCCCACCCAAGGACACAGAGTGACCCACAACCCTCTGGGGGGGGAAGAGAACTCCTCAGGTTCAAAGGTCTCCGAGCAAGGACCTCTCTCCTCAGCTCGGTCCCACTCAACGATCCGCCCGTTGATCCCGGGACTGTGCTCCCCGCCCCGTCCTCGATTTCCCCAGCACCCCCTGCCCCCGGATGAACACCCAACCTCTCAGTGTTCACCCACACACGCAGTCCCTTCACCAGCTTGTCCATTTCGATGAGATCTCCACCTCAACCCCAGTGATGACTGGCTCCGACTTACTCAACCTCAACCCCTCTGGTCTTGAGGACCGACTCGGTCCAATCTCCGCTGGATCACCCCTTCCCACAGCTGGGATACGCTTCCTGACATCCGGACAGCTAAAGCTTCAATAGCTTCTCCTACACAGCGCTCACCGCCGGGAGACGGGAGAGGCGTGGGAAGAGAAGCTGTCTTCCCTCGTTCGAAGAGGGATGCTATGGATTCAGGGACTGGCCAGAGGAACACACTCACCGGCTTTGGAGATGTCCAACGCCTGCAGGTTGGGAGGCATGTGTTTCAGGGCCAAGCCCTTCAGGTAGGTCTCGCAGTTGGCCGCGTACCTGTGGAGCAGATCAGTTCAGTGAGGAAGGAGCAGCCTTCAAGACTCCCGTCCGCCCTCCTGCTCCTCTATCTGCAGCCCAGTGCTGGGACATGGTTTGCTACCAGCAGCCTGACTGTCTCCGAGTGTGATCCCCGACACAGCGACTTCCTTCCCTCTCCCCGCACGTTCAATCATTCCCTTCTCCGGATAAGTATCCCCTTCTGAAAGCAGATGTCGTTCCGCACCTCCCCTCTTTGTTGCTTTTCTGTTCAACTTCAGCGACAGGCTCAAAAACCTGACCACCGAAGCCCTCTCCAACTCGCAGCTCCCGGTTTCGGTCACCTCGGCGATTTCCTGATGAGGCACCCCAGCGAAGAGGGCCACCATTTTCCAAATAAAAAAGGCAGTTCCTCCCCAGAGGAACCTCGGGCAGTCACATGGATTTGGAGCAATTCGGAAACGAGAACAAACATGGATGCTCCCGTCCCGTGGCAGGAAGCAGGGAGAAGTCGGCACGTTCAGCCCAGAGTGGGAACGACTACGGATTTTCCCATCGACACGTGCTGACCCAGAATGGGAAGGAGCAGGGATTTTCGTGCAGAAAGTAGGGAGCAATCAGCACGTTCTGACTGCTCAGTGGCCACAGTTATGAAGGCGTGTACTGTACCTTTAAGAGAGAGTGAATGCTCTTCTGAACTGAGAGCTGAGAAGTACCTGTGTGACATGACTGGATGGCGGTCCCAGAGTGGACTGGAAAACTGAAAACATGTCGCATTTGGCTGAGAAATGGATACCCGAGCTTCGGTTGCTGTTTTGACAACAATTCCAACCAAACCAGTCGGTTTAAAATATGTCCCAGGATACTAAAACCCAATCGAGTTTGAATTTATCGTTTTGCCCACAGCGAACCAATGAGATGATCCGATGTCGGGGATATGAAAATGCGGACATTGTGAAAACTGGAGCGAGAGCAAATGCCGTTCAGACAGGGAGAGCCAACATCTTGTTCCCCAACAAATTAGGAAACACTGTCTCTCAAAGGTACCTTTTCATATGAAACAAATTGCAGTAAAAAAAAAGACGACGACCCAGGGAGATCTTCAGTTGGAAGAGGGAAGACTCAGAAAACGACAGCAGTTGTGTGGTTTTGAAAGATGATGTAATTTGAATAAGTGTTTTACTGGAACAGCAAATTGTCAGAGAGTTGGAGGCGTGTAATAAGCAGTAAAGAGAAAGGGGCAGCTTAGAGTTGTGATTCGTTGTTTAATGTTAACTTTTAGGGTGAAAAAATAAATTGATGTTGTTGTCTTTAAATAGTGGAATTTGGGTGTTCTCTGTCACTCACATTTTAACAGATTACAGGGCGAGGTGAGCTTTTCTGGATGTTTGGGGTGAGGGAACAGAGATTCACCAGTGTGTCATCACACCACAGACTGGAGAAAACAAACCCCTGGTGAAACTCCAGAGAAGGCCAGATACCTTGTTCGAGCTGGGGTCGAAAGGACTGAGATTGAGTTCATTGCTGACCATTGCTCCTGCACCCAACCCCAAACCGATCAACCTCAGTGTCGATCGCTCCAACCCAAGATCCCACAGCTGTCGGCCTGTCCTTTCGTCCCATCTCTCTCTTGCTCTCCACGCACTCACTCTTTGGCAAAGGTGTATTCTTGTGGGGACAAATAGCCAGGCTCTGCCTCAAGACGGGATTTCTCCTTCTCCAGGATGTGAGGGAAAAACTTCTCGATCTGAGAATTACAAGAATGGGAAAAAAACACCCAGCTTACTTCCTCTGAACGTTTTAAAAATAAGAAGCAAACTTTCAGGCAAACGATCCAGGTCCGAATCGAGGGACAGTGGTGTTGGTCCTGGATCGCAATCTGGTGAATCCTCCGGAAGTTTAACTGCAATCCCACACAGCGGTGGGGAGGATTCATAACTTTATCAGAAGTGGAACGCAGGTCCCTTTCGGCTGTGGTAAAAACAGGTCCTCTCTTGTGCATCAGGGAGGCCATCTTGACCTGGTCTGGCCGAGCTGTGACTCCAGATCCACTTCAATCTGGTCAGCTCTCCAGGGCTGTCTGAAATAGCCAAGTGAGCTGCTCTAGTGTGCCCAACTGCTGCACTGTGTGGGGGCCCCTCCACACAAACACACACACACACACACACATACACACACACACACACACACACAGACACACATACACGCGCACACACACTCACAGACACATATACATACACACACACACATACACACACACACACACACAGGCACACACACACACTCACAGACACACATACACACACACACACAGGCACACACATATACACACACACACACACACACACTCACAGACACACACACACACTCAGACACACACACACACATACATACACACTCACAGACACACACACACTCACAGACACACACACACACACACATATACACACACACACTCTCAGACACACACACACACACAGGCACACACATATACACACACACACTCTCAGACACACACACACACACACACATACATACACACACACAGGCACACACATATACACACACACATATACACACACGCACACACATACATACACACACACAGACACACATACACACGCAGATACACACCAATACACACACACACTCACAGACGCACACACACACACTCACAGACACACATACACACACACACACACGCAGATACACACACATACACACACTCACAGACACACACACACACACACATACACAGGCACTCACATAGACACACACACACATACACAGGCACTCACAGACACAGACACACACACACACACAGACACACTCACAGACACACACTCACAGACACACATACACACACACTCACAGACTCACATACACACACACATATACACACACACAGACACACATATATACACACGCAGATACACACCAATACACACACACACACACGCACACACATGCACTCACTGACACACATACATACACATGCAGATACACACTCACAGACACACATACATACATTCACACACACACAAACACACTCACACACACAGATTCGCATACACACTCACAGGCACACACAAACACTCAGACACACACACACTGGCACACACAATCACAGACACACACACACTCACAGACACACACATATACACACACACTCACAGACACACATACATAGATACACACGCACTCAATGACACACACTCACAGACACACAAACATACACACGCAGATACACACTCACAGACACACACACACATAGATTCACATATACACTCACAGGCACACACATACACTCACACACACACTGACACACATACTCACAGATACACACATACAGACCCACACACAAACGAAACAACAAACACCATTCACCCTTTCACATAGATGCTCAAGTGTACAGCAGAAGTTCTGATGAAGGGCTTTTGCCCAAAACCTCGATTTTCCTGCTCCTTGGATGCTGCCTGGCCTGCTGTGCTTTTCCAGCCCCACTCTGATCTAGACTCTGGTTTCCAGCATCTGCGGTCCTCACGTTTGCCCACTGTTCGGTGGGCACACTAACCCCCAGCATATCCAGTCACGTCCCCCAGCACGCACCTCAACAAAGGCAAAATGGTGGCCTTAACGGATTGTGCACGGACTCACTGAGCTTGCTCCCTCACAGCTGGAGGAATGACTCCTGGGTACCTTCTGCAGGCGTGACCGCAGGTAACTGCTCAGGACGTAGCGAATCCTCTCGGTCTCCATTCGGTGGATGGTGACTTTCAGATCGCCCTTCCTTGCTCGCTGCAGGTTCTGTTCCTGTGAAGAGGATTGAAAAGGGTGAACCATCAGACCCTCAGTTTAAGGCACATCAAGGTCAGTTTGAGCCTTCCCCACCTCCCCCCCACCCCAACTTCGGATGGATCAGTTGGCCAACGGCGGCCAAAAATGCGCCGAGCTCAACACTTGGCACCACCGCCTCACAGCACCAGCGACCCAGGTTCGATTCCAGCCTCTGGCAACTGACTGTGTGGAGTTTGCACGTTCTCCCCGTGTCTGCGTGGGTTTCCTCCGGGTGCTCCGGTTTCCTCCCACAGTCCAAAGATGTGCGGGTCAGGGTGAATTGGCCAGGCTAAATTGCCTGCAGTGTTAGTCAGGGGTGACTATCGGGGAATGGGTCTGGGTGGGATGCTCTTTGGAGGGTCGGTGTGAACTTGTTGGGCTGAAGGGCCAGTTTCCACACTGCAGGGAATCTAATCTCAACTTGGGCCAAGGGCACTGTTCTGCGGATCTCCACAGTCTGGATATCCTGTGGACACAGTCCCAGTCTGTCCTGTTCATCCAGCTGAACATAGTCAAATGACTGCAAGGTCCATCGAGGTTCACACAACCCTGAGTAATGCTTTACCCTGCATTGCGTTACCCTCCCCACCTCCTCTGACTTTTTCAATGCGTCCGTGAATTTTTTGAAACGTGGATCCTGGTCAACACTCTCACAAGGGTGGGATTTCCTTCCCCCCCGCTGCGTGTTTTGCGTTCCACGTCTCAGCGTTGTTCCAGTCCTCCGGCGTACATCCACTGCCAGACACAACCAGCACACAATGCTGCCATTCAGCCCACTCATTGATCCTGCCTCTGTGGGAGAAGCTCTTCAGTTGAGTCTCACGCCACCCTCTTCCCCTAAAGCCCTGCAGATCGCTCCTTCTCCGTTTCGGAAGGAACGCAAGGCAAAAACCTGGGAACGACAGACCTGCGAGTCGGACTTCGGGGGTGTTGGAGGTGATTCTGAAGGTTAGGAGTTGGACAGGCAAGAAGTGATTTGGGACAGTCAGTATGGTTTTGCGCGAGGGAAATGGTGTCTCGCTAACTTGAGTTTGTTGAGGCAGGAACTGAGGAGATTGAAGAGGGCAGAGCAGTAGATGTTGTTTGTTTGGACTTTGGTCAAGCCTTTGACAAGGTTCCACGTGGTACACTCATTGGTCAAGTTAGATCACATGGGCTTCAGGGTGAGCCTGCCAATTGGATCCAGAGTTGGCTTGACAGGAGGAGACAGAAGGTGGTGGCGGAGGCTTAGAGCAAAGAAAATTTACAGGCCAGGAACAGGCCTTTCGGCCCTCCAAGCCTGAGCCAAACCAAACATATTGTCTCAACCTGTTGGTCAATTCCTAAGCTTCTTTATCCCACTGCTCCCCACCTACTCATACATCTGTCCAGACGCGTCTTAAATGAATCTCCCGTTCAAAGTTTGGGAGAAGATTTGTAGCTCGGGTGATCATTGTTGTGGTTCTGTTCGCCGAGCTGGGAATTTGTGTTGCAGACGTTTCGTCCCCTGTCTAGGTGACATCCTCAGTGCGAGGAAGCCTCCTGTGAAGCGCTTCTGTGATATTTCCTCCGGCATTTATAGTGATTTGTACCTGCCGCTTCTGCTAGTCAGTTCCAGCTGTCCGCTGCAGTGGCCGGTACATTGGGTCCAGGTCGATGTGCTTATTGATGGAATCTGTGGATGAGTGCCAATCCTCGAGGAATTGCCTGGCTGTTCTCTGTTTGGCTTGTCCGATAATAGTAGTGCTGTCCCAGTCGAAAGTGGCAGATTCAAACCACTACAAATGCCGGAGGAAAGATCACAGAAGCGCTTCACAGGAGGCTCCTAAGCACTGAGGATGTCACCTAGACAGGGGACGAAACGTCTGCAACACGAATCTACCATGCCTGCCTCTCCCACCTCTGCTGGCAACACGTTCCAGACACCCACCACCCTCTGTGTGAAGTACTTACCGCGTGTATCCCCCTTAAACTTCCCACCTCTCACCTTGAAAGCGTGACCTCTCATTATTGAATCCTTCACCCTGGGAAAAAGCTTGTCTCTATCCACCTTGTCTATACCCTTGATAATGTTGTAAACCTCAATCAGGTCCCCCCTCAATCTCCTTTCTTTGAATGAAAACAAACCTAAACTACTCAACCTCTCTTCATAGCTAGCACCTTCCATACCAGGCAACGTCCTCGTAAACCCTCTCTGTACCCTCTCCAAAGCGTCCACATCCTTTTGGTAATGTGGCGACCAGAACCGTACACAATATTCTAAATGCGGCCGAACCAGTGTCTTGTACAATTTGAACATGACTTGCCAGCTCTTATACTCAATACCCCGTCCAATGAAGACAAACATACTATATGCCTTCTTGACCACACTATCCACCTGTGCAGCAACCTTCAGGGTACAATGGACCTGCACTCCCAGATCTCTCTGCCCATCAACTTTTCCCAAGGTTTTTCCATTCATTGTATAATTTGCTCTAGAATTAGACTTGCCAAAATGCATCACCTCACATTTGTCTGGATTGAAAGCCGTCTGCCACTCTTCCGCCCAACTCTCCAGTCTATCTATATTCTCCTGGATTCTCTGACAGTCCCTTATGCTTTCTGCTACTCCACCAATCTTCGTGTCATCTGCAAACTTGCTGATCATACCGACAGTGCCCTCTTCCAGATCATTTGTGTACATTACAAACAACAGTGGCCCCAGCACTGACCCCTGTGGAACACCCACTGGTCACCTTTCTCCATTTCGAGCAACTCCCTTCAACTACTATTCTCTGTCTCCTGTTGTTCAACCAGTTCTTTATCCACCGAGCTAGAACACCCTGCACACCATGTGACTCCACTTTCTCCATTAGTCTACCATGGGGAACCTTATCAAATGCCTTACTGAAGTCCATGTATATGACATCAACAGCTCTTCCTTCATCTAGCAACTTGGTATCTTCCTCGAAGAACTCTATCAAGTTAAGAAGGCACGATCTCCCCGGCACAAAACCATGTTGCCCATCAACGATAAGCTCATTCCTTTCCAAATATGAATAGATCCTTGTTTCCATCCTGGAGGTCTATGACTAGTGGTGCCATGTGGGGAATCAGTACTGAGTCCACTTTTGCTTCTCATTTTTGTGAATGAGTTACGAGAAGGCATGTAAACTAAGTTGGCAGATGACACCAAGAGTGGACAGCGCAGGCTATCCAAGATTGTAAAGAGATCCTGATCTGGGTCAAAGGGCTGAAGAGTGGCAGATGGAGTTACATTTGGATAAATGCGAGATATTGCGTCTTTGGGCAGGATTTGGACAATTAATAGGGCCATGGGTAGTGTTGTAGAACAGTTACCTCGGGGTTCAGGTACATTATTCTTTGAAGCTTGTGTCACGTGTTGATAAAGTGATGAAAAAGAGGTTTACACCAAGAATTGGTGGTATATTGGAAAGTGAAGACGGTTATCTCAGCTTACAATTAGGGCAGGACTTACATAATTAAATGTCGGGCCTTGGGCACTGCTGTAGAACAGAGAGACCTAGGGGTTCAGGTACATCATTGTGGGTGGCACGGTGGTTAGCACTGCTGCCTCACAGCGCCAGAGACCTGGGTTGAATTCCCACCTCAGGCAACTGTCTGTGTGGAGTTTGCACATTCTCCCCCGGGTCTGTGTGGGTTTACTCCCACAGTCCAAAAATGTGCAGGTTAGGTGAATTGGCCATGCTAAATTGCCCGTAGTGTTAGATAAAGGGGTAAATATAGGGGAATGGGTCTGGGTACATTGCTGTTTGGAGGGTTGGTGTGGACTTGTTGGGTGGAAGGGCCTGTTTCCACACTGTCAGTAATCTAATCTAATCATTCGCACGCTTGCCTTCACCACTCAGTCCTTTGAGTATTGGGACGTCATGTTGAGGTTGTACAGGACATTGGTGAGGCCTCGTCTGGAGCACTGTGTCCAGTTCGGGTCACCCTAGGAAGGATATTATTAAGTGAGAGAGGGGCTCAGAAACGATTTACCAGCATGTTGCCGGGAAAAGAGGGTTTGGGTTATCATGAAAGGCTGGATACGCTGGGACTTCTTTCACTGGTTGAGGGGTGAGCTGTGAGTGCAAAGTTGCGACGACTGTGAACCAGCTTGTCCTCAAAGTGATTGGAACAAGGTCAGCTCGGTGGATCTTTTCGAAGATGAGCTGGCTGACGGGTTTAAACAGGAGCGTTCGGGATTCTGCACAATCTCAGAGCCAGCTCTGAGTTAGCTGGATCAGTATCATGTACCTATGCACATGTTAATAAAGGGTGACTGGGTGACAGGATACTGGCCTTCTTGAATTTCAGTGTGCAACCCAGGATATTGGAGAGACCCTCTTGCTCCCCTTTGCTTTCGCCATGACAGCATCTTAGCCAGTCAGAGTTGACATGCCAACTCATCAACTCCCTTTTCTCCCCATCAAATAAATCATTCCGACTGTTCGAAATGCGCCTTTCTGGCATTTGCCCTGATGACTCGGGAAACTCGACTAAAATCAAGTTCCGCACTGCCAGGTGAATGGTCGGACAGCAGATCCTTATCAGTACATCGGGCAGGGAAATCCGGGGCAGGCTGAGTCTGTCAACCGCAAACTCTACGGTGCATTGAACAAGTGCTCAGCCCCAACAAAAGGTCCAAAACCGTTACCATGTGATCCAGCTGTTCCATTACACACTCCACAATCTCGGCTTTGTGTTCGAGAAGGTCAGGGGAAAATTTCTCGTTCAGCCACGCCTGTATAGAGAGATGAGAGACAGCCACAGTTAGTAACGATAAGAGGAGGAGACCGAATTCCAAACTGAATATCAAGCAAAACCCGCACTGCAGACAGCTGTGACGTGACAGTTTTACAATGCAGGGACATCAATTTGATTTACTATTGTCACAGGGACTAACTGACAACGATAAATATTGTTTTATGTGCGAACCAGACAAATCATTCCTCACATATGTACATCAAGGTAACAGAATATAGTCCATGACCATCTTCCCAAGGGCGCTGCAAAGTCAAAGTGCACGAAGAAACCTCACCATCCAACCCTGGGATCAACGTGGGACATACAATTAAGTCTAGGAATTCCTGAGATGAAACTGACAGAGAAAGCTCTCGGAAAGCCCTGTATAACAGGGAGAGACAGGTCTCACCAGCAAGAAACAGCCAGAACAGGGGAGCAGCAACGAGACCGCACACCCGCTTTCCAGCGAAGGGAATGTGTTTGAAACAAAAATAACTCACTGGGTGGGGGGGTGTCACTGGCGCAGTCAACATTGACGCACATCCCGAACCTCCCCCTTGAGCAGGTGGGGGTGGGGCTGAGCTGCCTTCTTGAACCCTGCGGTGGCGTAGGGACCCCCACCCCCAACACCCACAGTGCCCTGAGGGAGGGAGTCCCTGGATTCTGACCCAACGGCCGATATATTTCCGAGTCGCGGACGGTGAGGGGCTGGGAGGGGAACTTGCCAAGGGTGGGGGGGTGGTGTTCCCATGTACCTGCTGCCCCCTTGTCCTTCCCGATGGAAGTGGCCGTGGCGTTTGGAAGGTGCTGCCTGACGGAGCCTGGGGGAGTTCCTGCAGTGCGTCTTGTAGATGGTACCCACTGCTGCTCCTGAGCGTCGGGGGGGGGTGGAGGGAGTGGGGGGTTTGTGGGTGTGGGGACAATCGAGGGGGGGGCTGCTCTGTCCCTGGATGGTGTGGAGCTTCTCGAGTGTTGTCGGAGCTGCCCCCCCATCCAGGGGGAGTATTCCCTCACACACCCTCCTGACCATGACCTTGTATATGGGCTCTGGGGGGGGGGGGGAAAGGCGCATGCTCAGTGTGGGATCTTGCTGTGCACACCCCCTCCCCCCTCCACCCAGGGGTTGACCCCTCACCTCCTCCAGTTTCCCAATGAGCTCAGCCGGGGTCAGGATCATCTCCTCCTCCTCCTCCTCCTGGGGGTCCCCTCCACCCACCATCGCCGGTTCCCCTGCCTCCTCTTCGGCCATGCTGACTACCCGAGCCCCGGGGCTCCCGACTGGAAACTCCCGCCTCGGCCGCGGCGTCTGACGTCACCGCGCACAAACCACGCCCCTCCCCTCCCCGACACACACACACACCCCCCCCTAACGTCGACGCGAGTGGCGTCACCGCGCACCCGACCCGCCGGACGGCACGCGCGGTCCGTCGGACGTCATCGCGCACCTCCTCCCCTCACCGCGTCAGAGGGCCATGCGCGGCTCTTGGGATGTCATGGCGCAGACTGGCATCGCCCCGTCACCAACGCCCCTGTGACCAGTGCAAGGGTGGCCATCTTTCTTCCAGGCGGAACGAGCCGCCCCAGCCTGACCCACTCCATCTGCCCTGAGGGTGGTCAAAGCTCACCCCTTCCGTGTTATGTTTCCTTGTCTCTCCTCCGATTTGTTACAGCCCGGAACGTGACCGAATTGTAATTTAAAAACAAATAGAAAATTGAACTGGACATTGATTTTTTTTCCCTCACTAAAACATGAATGGGAAGGTCCTGGGAAAGCAGACACCTCTTATCGCCCCCTTGACCATGACCCCACCTCCCACCACCAAACCATCATCTCCCAGACCATCCCTAACCTCATCACCTCAGGGGATCTCCCATCCACCGTCTCCAACCTCATAGTCCCACAACCCCGCACCGCCCGTTTCTACCTCCTGCCCAAAATCCACAAACCTGAATGCCCCGGCCGACCCATTGTCTCAGCCTGCTCCTGCCCCACCGAACTCATCTCCGCGTACCTCGACACGGTCCTGTCCCCTTTAGTCCAAGAACTCCCCACCTACGTTCGGGACACCACCCACGCCCTCCACCTCCTCCAGGATGTTCGCTTCCCCAGTCCCCAACGCCTTATTTTCCCGATGGACATCCAGTCCCTGTACACCTCCATCCCCCATCACGAAGGACTCAAAGCCCTCCGCTTCTTCCTTTCCCGCCGCACCATCCAGTACCCTTCCACCGACACCCTCCTTCGACTGACTGAACTGGTCCTCACCCTGAATAACTTGTCTTTCCAATCCTCCCACTTCCTCCAAACTAAAGGAGTTGCCATGGGCACCCGCATGGGCCCCAGCTATGCCTGTCTCTTCGTAGGATATGTGGAACAGTCCATCTTCCGCAACTACACTGGCACCACCACCCCACCTTTTCCTCCGCTACATCGATGACTGTATCGGCGCTGCCTCGTGCTCCCACGAGGAGGTTGAACAGTTCATCAACTTTACCAACACCTTCCATCCCGACCTCAAATTCACCTGGACTGTCTCAGACTCCTCCCTCCCCTTCCTAGACCTTTCCATTTTTATCTCAGGCGACCGACTCAACACAGACATCTACTATAAACCGACTGACTCCCACAGCTACCTGGACTACACCTCCTCCCACCCTGCCCCCTGTAAAAATGCCATCCCATATTCCTAATTCCTTCGTCTCCGCCGCATCTGCTCCCAGGAGGACCAGTTCCAACACCGCACAGCCCAGATGGCCTCCTTCTTCAAGGACCAGAGATTCCCCCCAGACGTGATCGACGATGCCCTCCACCGCATCTCCTCCACTTCCCGCTCCTCCGCCCTTGAGCCCCGCTCCTCCAACCACCACCAAGACAGAACCCCACTGGTTCTCACCTACCACCCCACCAACCTCCGTATACAACGTATCATCCGCCGTCATTTCCGCCACCTCCAAACGGACCCCACCACCAGGGATATATTTCCCTCCCCTCCCCTATCAGCGTTCCGCAAAGACCACTCCCTTCGTGACTCCCTCGTCAGGTCCACACCCCCCACCAACCCAACCTCCACTCCCGGCCCCTTCCCCTGCAACCGCAGGAAATGTAAAACTTGCGCCCACACCTCCTCCCTCACTTCCCTCCAAGGCCCCAAGGGATCCTTCCATATCCGCCACAAGTTCACCTGTACCTCCACACACATCATCTATTGCATCCGCTGCACCCGATGTGGCCTCCTCTACGTTGGGGAGACGGGCCGCTTACTTGCGGAACGCTTCAGAGAACACCTCAGGGACGCCCGGACCAACCAACCCAACCACCCCGTGGCTCAACACTTTAACTCTCCCTCCCACTCCACCAAAGACATGCAGGTCCTTGGACTCCTCCACCGGCAAAACATAACAACGCGACGGTTGGAGGAAGAACGCCTCATCTTCCGCCTGGGAACCCTCCAACCACAAGGGATGAACTCAGATTTCTCCAGTTTCCTCATTTCCCCTCCCCCCACCTTGTCTCAGTCGGTTCCCTCAACTCAGCACCGCCCTCCTAACCTGCAATCTTCTTCCTAACCTCTCCACCCCCACCCCACTCCGGCCTAGCACCCTCACCTTGACCTCCTTCCACCTATCACATATCCATCGCCCCTCCCCCAAGTCCCTCCTCCCTACCTTTTATCTTAGCCTGCCTGGCACACTCTCCTCATTCCTGATGAAGGGCTTATGCCCGAAACATCGAATTTCCTATTCCTTGGATGCTGCCTGACCTGCTGTATTTTAACCAGCAACACATTTTCAACAAGGTCCTAGGGAGTGTTGCTGAACAAAGAGACCTTGGGATGCAGCTTTATATTTATTTGGAAGTGGAGTAGACTGCAGACAGTGAAAAAAGGTGTTGTGGAGGCTTGGTCGGAATTAAAAACCACGCAAAACAAAGTTACAGTCCTACAGGTTTACTTGGAAGCATTACTCCATAATCTGGTAGCTGTGGAACTTGACCATAACACACAGAACTTATAACCAAGGATTACAGTGTCATCTCACTGAAATGATGCACTGACCAAACCTGTGAAGTCTTTCATCTTGTAGAATGGGTTGCAGGTTTCGGTTCCTTAACAGGTAAAGTCCAGCCCCACAGCTGACCCCATCGCACTACATACTCTCATAAACACTACACGTAAATCCGAAAACACTCATGCAGATCCAATCTGTAAAGAACACATACTCTCTCCCCGCCACCCCTAACACATACAGTCACAGGCTTAAACTCCATCACACACACACAGTCACTATCTCTCTATCTCTCATGCACACATACACCGCTATAAGTCTGTGGGGTGAATTTACACCTGCCGACGTATATTAGCAGATACATTTTATTTTGTTCAGAAAGCACACGCTTTAGAGGCAGTCAATCCATCTAACATTTTTTCAATTCCACTTTGGAAACGGAACCAGTCTGACTCTAACCTCACACCTTTCACGCATTGTCTGAGCTGAGATATCAACTGAAGTTTTATAGAAAAAAAGGTATCTTGAGAACGTGACGCAAAAAGCAGTTCTAGGATTTTCATACAAATGAAACCTGCAACCGAGGGCAGGGTAATTATGAGAATCTTTCTTCCTCAAACAATCTGCCAACCTGCAAGTAACTGCCACTCATTAAATGTGTCCACATTTGACATTATTCCATAACATAAATGGAGCAGTTAAAAGAATTACAGCAGAAAGTGCAGGCTGCAAGTGATGACTGTATTCTTAAAGATTACAGAGAAGGTTCTTTTGATCCTTAAGATGTCTACTAATGCATGTACACATCCTGTATGTATTCATGTAATTCCCCTCTTCAATGTTTTAACACATCCACTTGCATTAAGACCTGATCCAAGTGGTTACACACAAATTCCCAAGGGGAATGTTGGATATGGGCTGACTGCCTCAGGCCAGGAGCAAGAAACATGGGACAGAAATTGAGATGGGCAACTTCAAACGCAGAACATAGACAAGCATAAAACAGAAGAGGCCTTTCGGCCCACAATGTTGTGCCGAGATTTAATCATAATGTAAAACATAGTAACCTATCCTATGCACCCCTCAACTCATTGTTATCCATGTGCATGTTCACCAGTCACTTAAATGTGCCCAATGACTCTGCTTCCATCACCATAGCTAGCCACGCATTCCATGCATTCGCAACCTCTCTGCATAAAACCTGGAAGATTGAGTGTACTGTCTCTGGCACTATGTTAAAAAACATGATTTCCGTACAGTCACATTGATATTTCACCATTTTTTCTTAGCTCTAACCCGTCCACTGTTACTGCAATAGTCAATATGAAACTTGGAAATAAACCACAGAAAAGTAAAAGTCCGAACATGTCCAGTCTCAACATGTGAAAAACCCCCGGCACTGAAAATTAACACATTCAGGGATGGAATCGCTCAAGTTAGAATGGTCTTGCTGAAGACTTGCCAACGGCAAAATTGAAAAATAAATTCCTCATTTCTACCTCTCCCTGTTCCCAACATTTACCCCATCTTAGTTAGGGTCAAGGAGGGTGGTGCTGGAAAAGCACAGTCAGGCAGGCAGCATCCGAGCAGCAGGAGAGACGATGTTTCGAGCAGAATCACTTCAGCAGGAATTCTCATCTCGAGCTTGTGCCCGAAAGGTGATTTTCTTGTTCCTCGGATGCTGCCTGACCTGCTGCGCTTTTCCAGCGCTGATCTTCAGCATCTGCGGTCCTCGCTTTCTCCCCAATGTTCATTCGGCTCAAGGTGGCTTTTAAATGCAAATTAAAATATTATTTGGGAACAAAAAGAGTTAATCTTTATCTCGCTTTGGCTGGATTACAAAGCAACAATTTTGCATAAGTCCCTGGCATTGTGGTCATGGATAAAGTGATTATCATGCTTGCATGACCAGCTACCTCGTGCGTATTATCAATTCAACAGATTCTTTTGTCAAGTATGGATTGAATGCTTATATCTCTTCTGATAGCCTCTCCTCCTCCCTCACTCGCCTTTGAACAGCACTTCACTGCTGCTTCAGCCTGTCTTTGCAAGATTGGGCAAGGACTGTTTCCCCACCAGGGGTTGTCAGCAAACGTTATCCTTCCTGTCCAATCAGGGATCAGTTTCTCAAGCATTTGCCTCATGGAATGTCTCCAGCGGGGAAGCACAGTCTTTATCGTGTCCAGTCTACACTGATCCTCCCAAGAGCAACCCAACTGGACCTTCCCTTACCATCACCCTGCATTTCCCATGGCACAGCCACCCAGCCCACACAGCCCTGGGCACTATGGGTAATTTAGCATGGCCAACCCACCCTAACCTGCACATCCATGGGCACTATGGGTAATTTAGCATGGCCAATCCACCCTAACCTGCACATCCCTGGGCACTATGGGTAATTGAGCATGGCCAATCCACCCTAACCTACACATCTCTGGGCACTATGGGTAATTTAGCATGGCCAATCCACCCAGCCTGCCCATCCCTGGGCACTAGGGGTAATTGAGCATGGCCAATCCACCCTAATCTTTGGATTGTGGGAGGAAACCCATGCAGCCATGGGTGAAAAGGTGTGGACTCCACACACAGTCACCAGAGACTGGAATCGAACCTGGTGCCATGAAGCAGCAGTGCTAGCTGCTGAGCCACTCGTGAGCGCCTTCCTCCCGGTTGACAGATTCGCAATGATCAAGGATTCTGTCGCTCAAACACTTTCAACAAGTCTCATTCTTTCTCAGCGCCACTTCAAAAATACTTGCTCTCGTTTTCAATCTTTTGAGTCAGTGAGGAAGGGGAACGTGCCCAGTCCAGTGGCCCCTCACGTAAAACCTCATGGAACTTCGACCACTGTCTGTCTCCTTTCTCCTCCCCTCCACTTGGGAACTGAATCCTTCACCTGCAATCACTAGTTGGTTTTTTTTGACAAGTAATAGGACTTCAGACGAACAGCTAAAAACAGCCAGTGTATTCACACTCCCCCTTCCCACTCCACCAAGGACATGCAAGTCCTTGGCCTCCTCCATCGCCAGACCATAGCAACACGACGGCTGGAGGAAGAGCGCCTCATCTTCCCGCCTAGGAACCCTCCAACCACAAGGGATGAACTCAGATTTCTCCAGGTTCCTCATTTCCCCTCCCCCCCCACCCCACCTTGTCTCAGTCCCAACCCTCGAACTCAGCACCGCCTTCCCAACCTACAATCTTCTTCCTGACCTCTCCGCTCCCCACCCCCACTCCAGCCTATCATGTTAACCTCCTGAGACCTGTTGCCTTTCCCCCAAGTCCCTCCTCCCTTTTATCTTCGCCCGCTTGGCACACTCTCCTCATTCCTGAAGAAGGGCTCTTGCCCGAAACGTCGATTCCCTCGCTCCTTGGATGCTGCCTGACCTGCTGCGCTTTTCCAGCAGCGCATTCCCTGCCCAGGAGGTGGACAAAGCAAGACCGACATCATTCGAAGTTACAAAAAGGTCCATTCATTGGTCTGATAACTGTACTTGGCGAAGCCATTTACCTGTGTGTTCAAGCCTCTGTATCTCCTGCCTCGACAGAAGAGGTTGGAAGAAATGATAACTGGGGTGGGAGGGGTCGTGGACGAAGTTGGCTGCCTTCACGTGACAACGAGAAGGGTAGATGGGAAGGTGGCTGCCATGATGGTCTGGGCTGTGGACACAACTCCCTGTCGTTCCTACTGGGCCTGGGCCTAACAGTCGGCGTACCAGGCTGTGCTGCATTGGAGAGAAATCTCTCTCTGGTGCATCTATAAACGTTGGAGAGGGTCCTTATCAACATGGCGAATGTCTGAAAGGTCCTGAAGCAACAGGCGATGTCCTTCTGCCTTCTTGATCGTTGCAGTTACTCGCCAAGTCCAAGGACAGCACGTTGGGTAACCATGGTTGCCATCAAACAAAATCTTCCAACCAGCTTAAACAGCTGAATTGACATTACGACTTAGCTTGAGGTGGGGAGGTTAGATTGTTTGTCAGCAGGACGTTGGCTTTTTTTTTTGGGGGGAGGGGGAGGAGTGGTGTTAGACTCTGGAAGTGACATGACCAGCCTTGTGAACTTCCTCCTTGATAGAACTCCAACCAGTACGTTCTGAAGCAAGTTGCCCCCCAACAAAGTGCTCGAATCACCACACACACAAGCCAGGAACAGCACAAAACAGACCCAACTTCATTCGTAACCAAGTGACAACGATCTTTAATGCACTCTCTGATCCTATTTACCCCCGAAATCTCTGCATATTTATCAGTCACTTTCTCTCTCTCCGCTGGTCTCGGCCTTTTGTCAGGCTTGACTCCTTGGAACACCTCCAGAAGATTCTAAGAGAGGGATCTGCTGGCGAACCCTGATTCAGATGGTTTTCTGGAACTTTCTGCTCAATCAGGGAGACATGTTTAATTGTTAGAAACTTGGCCAATCATTTCCATGGCTTGCTAGTGTTAGTTTCTTTGAGGGCCTTTCAATCTTGGCCCTCCTTTCTTTAGTTGTTTGGGGGTGGAAAGGGGAGGGGGGTATGTCTAACTGTTGCCTTTTACATGACCTTTAGCAGCTCGCTGTTGTGTTAGCGCTGTGTCTGTCTGGTGTGTGGGTTTTGTGAAGTCAAGAGTTTTCGTTGGCCAGTCTACCCAGCATCCCTTGCTGTCTGGCCAAGTTGGCACACCGTGTTTTCACAGCTGCATCACTATCCCTCCCTAAAACAGCCGAGGGGAGATCAACCAGCCCCCTTCCCTGGGGTGCTGATCAAACCCAAGATCCTGAGCCGTGCGGTCATCAACCTCTGCTCCCCAACCCAGCTCCATCCAGTGTCCCCCAGAGATCAGGAGGCTGGGGCCAAAGTGCATGCTGAGGAACAGCAGCAGGTTGTATTTGAAATAACTAAGCAGGGAGCTTTGAACCGACAAACCTCTGCCTCAAGTAGGGGGAGAATAAAGGCCCGGTGCTTCCCAGATCATGTTACCGATCACTCACCTCCCCCACTGACTGGACGTGTCACAAACTCGTGACAAGCATGGGTTCAGGAGAGAGCAGACGGAGTTTTACATATCCAAAAAAGTTTTATTTCTGATTCGAGAAAACCGAAAGGCTTGTGAATACTTTACGACACAGAGTTCTTCGACAAAACGCATTCGACAGAAACAGACCACCACACGTGTCACGGAGAAGGGAGTCTAGCAGCAACAGAAGAACAAATGGGGTGCAGCGGGAAGTGGTACTTGCTGGCTGGTCTCCGTGGAGTTCAGACAAAATAAACAACACCAAGACCACACAGGGTACAGAGGACAGAACCGACGACTCGATCGATGCACGGTTCTGTCCTGATAATGCTCTCGAAAGGCTCAGAGCGGACAGACTCTCAGTCTTCCAATCACCACTGGCTCTTGGCAGGGTCACTGTCCACACAGGTCGCTGACCAGGTATCGACAAGGGGACACCACGTCCCTGGTCATCATGATCTGAAGCTTCCTGGGTCAGTTCAGAGCTGCCACCTCCTGGTCACACCCGGCACCTCCCTGATGGCCAACATCAAAGTCCCACCAGCGCCGGGCGAATGTTTGTCCTCAGAGAGCCAGGACTGAATAAAAACACGACTTGGTACTGTCCTTCCCAAAGGAGAGAAAAAAAATGCAGAATCCTCTCAGACCACCCATTTCCCAAACGTATTCAGAGAGCAGTGTGTTCGCCATGATGGTCTCCCTTCGGCTTGCCCCCCATGAGGTGAAAGCGAGAGCGAGCGCGAGAGCGAGCGCGAGCGCGGGAGAGCGAGCGAGAGAGCGAGAGAGTGCGAGTGAGAGAGCGCGAGCGAGAGAGCGAGAGAGCGCGAGTGCGAGAGAGCGAGAGCGAGAGAGCGAGCGCGAGAGAGCGAGCGCGAGAGAGCGAAAGAGAGAGCAAGTGCGAGAGAGCGAGAGTGCGAGAGAGCGAGTGCGAGAGAGCGGGAGTGCGAGAGAGCGGGAGAGCGAGCGCGAGAGAGCGAAAGAGAGAGCAAGTGCGAGAGAGCGGGAGTGCGAGAGAGCGAGAGAGCGCGAGAGCGAGTGCGAGAGAGCGAAAGAGAGAGCGAGCGAGAGAGCGAGTGCGAGAGAGCGGGAGTGCGAGAGAGCGGGAGTGCGAGAGAGCGGGAGAGCGAGCGCGGGAGAGCGAGCGCGGGAGAGCGAGCGCGGGAGAGGGAGCGCGGGAGAGCGAGCGCGGGAGAGCGAGCGCGGGAGAGCGAGCGCGGGAGAGCGAGCGCGGGAGAGAGCGCGGGAGCGAGAGAGCGAGAGCGAGAGAGCGAGAGAGCGAGTGAGCGAGTGAGCGAGAGAGCGGGAGAGCGGGAGAGCGAGAGAGCGGGAGAGCGAGAGAGCGAGAGAGCGAGAGAGCGGGAGAGCGAGAGAGCGAGAGAGCGGGAGAGCGAGAGAGCGGGAGAGCGAGAGAGCGGGAGAGCGAGAGAGCGGGAGAGCGAGAGCGGGAGAGCGAGAGAGCGGGAGAGCGAGAGAGCGGGAGAGCGAGCGCGGGAGAGAGCGAGCGCGAGAGCGAGCGCGAGAGAGCGAGAGAGCGGGAGAGCGAGCGCGGGAGAGAGCGAGCGCGAGAGAGCGAGCGCGAGAGAGCGAGCGCGAGAGAGCGAGCGCGAGAGAGCGAGCGCGAGAGAGCGAGCGCGAGAGAGCGAGCGCGAGAGCGCGAGAGCGCGAGAGCGAGAGAGCGAGAGAGCGAGCGAGCGAGAGAGCGAGAGAGCGAGAGCGAGCGAGAGAGAGCGAGAGAGCGAGAGAGCGAGAGAGAGCGAGAGAGAGCGAGAGAGAGCGAGAGAGAGCGAGAGAGAGCGAGAGAGAGCGAGAGAGAGCGAGAGAGAGCGAGAGAGAGCGAGAGCGAGAGCGAGAGAGCGAGAGCGAGAGCGAGAGCGAGAGAGCGAGAGAGCGAGAGAGCGAGAGAGCGAGAGCGAGAGCGAGAGCGAGAGAGCGAGAGAGCGAGTGCGAGAAAGCGAGAGCGAGAAAGCGAGAGCGAGAGAGCGAGAGCGAGAAAGCGAGAGCGAGAGAGCGAGTGCGAGAAAGCGAGAGCGAGAGAGCGAGCGCGAGAGAGAGCGAGCGCGAGAGAGAGCGAGCGCGAGAGAGAGCGAGCGCGAGAGAGAGCGAGCGCGAGAGAGAGCGAGCGCGAGAGAGAGCGAGCGCGAGAGAGAGCGAGCGAGCGAGAGAGCGAGCGAGAGAGAGAGCGAGAGCGAGAGAGCGAGAGAGCGAGAGAGAGCGAGAGAGAGCGAGAGAGAGCGAGAGAGAGCGAGAGAGAGCGAGAGAGAGCGAGAGAGAGCGAGAGAGAGCGAGAGAGAGCGAGAGAGAGCGAGAGAGCGCGAGAGAGAGCGCGAGAGAGAGTGCGAGAGAGAGAGCGCGAGAGCGAGCGCGAGAGCGAGCGCGAGAGAGAGAGCGAGCGCGAGAGAGAGAGCGAGCGCGAGAAAGAGAGCGAGAGCGAGCGCGAGAAAGAGAGCGAGAGCGAGCGCGAGAAAGAGAGCGAGCGCGAGAAAGAGAGCGAGCGCGAGAAAGAGAGCGAGCGCGAGAAAGAGAGCGAGCGCGAGAAAGAGAGCGAGCGCGAGAAAGAGAGCGAGCGCGAGAGAGAGAGCGAGCGCGAGAGAGAGCGAGAGAGCGAGCGAGAGAGCGAGCGCGAGAGAGAGCGAGAGAGAGAGCGAGAGAGAGAGAGCGAGAGAGCGAGCGAGAGCGAGAGAGAGCGAGAGAGAGCGAGAGAGAGCGAGAGAGAGCGAGAGAGAGAGCGAGAGAGAGCGAGAGAGAGCGAGAGAGAGCGAGAGAGAGCGAGAGAGAGAGAGCGCGAGAGCGAGCGCGAGAGCGAGCGAGAGAGCGAGCGAGAGAGCGAGCGAGAGAGCGAGCGAGAGAGCGAGCGCGAGAGAGAGAGCGAGCGCGAGAGAGAGAGCGAGCGCGAGAGAGAGAGCGAGCGCGAGAGAGAGAGCGAGCGCGAGAGAGAGAGCGAGCGCGAGAGAGAGAGCGAGCGCGAGAGAGAGAGCGAGCGCGAGAGAGAGAGCGAGCGCGAGAGAGAGAGCGAGCGCGAGAGAGAGAGCGAGCGCGAGAGAGAGCGAGCGCGAGAAAGAGAGCGAGCGCGAGAGAGAGAGCGAGCGCGAGAGAGAGAGCGAGCGCGAGAGAGAGAGCGAGCGCGAGAGAGAGAGCGAGAGAGCGAGCGAGCGAGCGAGAGAGCGAGAGCGCGAGAGAGCGAGAGAGCGAGTGAGAGCGAGAGCGCGAGAGAGCGAGAGAGCGAGAGCGCGAGAGCGCGAGAGAGCGAGAGAGCGAGAGAGCGAGAGAGCGAGAGAGCGCGAGAGCGCGAGAGCGAGTGCGAGAGAGCAAGTGCGAGCGAGTGAGAGTGCGAGCGAGCGAGCGCGAGAGAGCGAGAGCGAGAGTGCGAGAGAGCGAGTGCGAGAGAGCGAGTGCGAGAGAGCGAGTGCGAGAGAGCGAGTGCGAGAGAGCGAGTGCGAGAGAGCGAGTGCGAGAGAGCGAGTGCGAGAGAGCGAGTGCGAGAGAGCGAGAGCGCAAGCGAGAGCGAGAGAGCGAGTGCGAGAGAGCGAGAGCGAGAGAGCGAGAGAGCGAGAGCGAGAGCGAGTGCGAGAGCGAGTGCGAGAGCGAGTGAGAGAGCGAGTGAGAGAGCGAGTGAGAGAGCAAGCGAGTGCAAGCGAGAACGCGAGAGAGCGAGTGCGAGAGAGCGCCAGAGCGAGTGCGAGAGAGCGAGTGCGAGAGAGCGAGTGAGTGCACGCGAGAGCACGAGAGAGTGCGAGAGAGCGAGGGCGAGAGAGCGAGTGCGAGAGAGCGCGAGAGTGCACGTGAGAGAGAGCGCGAGAGAGCGAGAGCGCGCGAGAGCGAGAGAGCGAGTGCGAGAGAGCGAGTGCGAGAGAGCGAGTGCGAGAGAGCGAGTGCGAGAGAGCGAGTGCGAGAGAGCGAGCGAGTGCAAGCGTGAGAGCGAGCGAGTGCAAGCGAGAGAGCGCAAGCGAGAGAGCGAGAGCACGAGAGAGCGAGAGAGAGAGCGAGCGAGAGCAAGAGAGCGTGCGAGAGAGCGAGCGCGAGAGAGCGAGAGAGCGAGAGCGCGAGAGAGCGAGAGCGCGAGAGAGCGAGAGCGCGAGATAGAGAGAATGCGAGGCAGAGCGCGAGGGAGCGAGAGAGCGAAGGAGAGAGCGCGCGAGAAAGCGCCAGAGAGAGAGCAAGCGCGCCAGAGAGAGAGCAAGCGCGCCAGAGAGACAGCAAGCGCGCCAGAGAGACAGCAAGCGCGCCAGAGAGACAGCAAGCGCGCCAGAGAGACAGCAAGCGCGCCAGAGAGACAGCAAGCGCGCCAGAGAGACAGCAAGCGCGCCAGAGAGACAGCAAGCGCGCCAGAGAGACAGCAAGCGCGCCAGAGAGACAGCAAGCGCGCCAGAGAGACAGCAAGCGCGCCAGAGAGACAGCAAGCGCGCCAGAGAGACAGCAAGCGCGCCAGAGAGACAGCAAGCGCGCCAGAGAGACAGCAAGCGCGCCAGAGAGAGAGCAAGCGCGCCAGAGAGAGAGCAAGCGCGCCAGAGAGAGAGCAAGCGCGCCAGAGAGAGAGCAAGCGCGCCAGAGAGAGAGCAAGCGCGCCAGAGAGAGAGCAAGCGCGCCAGAGAGAGAGCAAGCGCGCCAGAGAGAGAGCGAATTCGATGATCCTCACCATTCGTCTCAGTGCAGGTCCTCACTGGGCAGGCTGGAGCAAGGCTGATCCTCTCGGAGATGCAGCACCACCTCCCAGACCTGAACCAGAGAGACAGAGAGGATGTTCATCTACCTTGTAGGTGGTCAGGCGATGGGTCTTACAGTGAGTGGGGGGGGATTGGGAGACATCAGTAACCAGGCCTGCTCCCCCTCTGCTGATGTCTGTCACCAGCTCCCAATCACTGAGACCTACTGGTTTCTGTACATCTGAAAACATCAGTGAGAGGGCAAGGGGACACACAGGCAGTCAGCACAGGACAGGACTGTGTGTGTGTGTGTGTGTGTGTGTGTGTGTGTGTGTCAATTTGCTGATCTGTCCACCCATGTAGCTGTGTGTGCACCTGAGTGTGTGCAGCATGTACAGTATATGCTTATATCTGCATGTTAGCGTGTTGTGTATACTTGTGCACCTGTAAACTATATATCAATGTGCTCTGCAGGAGAGTGAGTGCGTGAGTGCGTCTGTGCAAGTGAGTGCGAGAGACAGACAGACATGGGGAGTGCATTGGGGGTGGGGCGATGTTGGGGGTTGGGGGAGCGCGCACGAGAGAGAGAGAGAGCACGCGCGCGAGACAATGCGCGCGAGAATCTGTTCACATATGATAGAGAGAGAGAACGTTTTGTCTGCAGCGCCTCAGCTTGCGGTGTGTCTGGCTTGTGCAGGCAATCTCTGCCCAGGGAGAGACGAGCCCCTCCCGGGTCCATCCACACCCTGCTGGGTCAGCTGACTTACCGGAACCAGAAAGCGAGAGCTTACTGAGTGCAGCGTCCAGTTGCCCGTCCATCACCTCGGGCTTGGCTTGTGCCAGTTTAACGGCAGGTGACATGGGCAGCTCCGGCACGTCGGGGAGCAGAATCGTCTCATCAGCCACCCCCTCCAGAAGGGCATTCAACTCAGCTTCCAGTTCATCAGGATCCACAGCTACTGGGCACAAGAGACAAAAGCAGCGGTGACACACTGAGCAGGCACAGGGAGCCATTCAGCCCTTCCAGTCTAGACTCAATCTCGACAAGCTCATGCTGTTTCCGGTCTCGTCCCTTGTACCCTCCCTATTCAAATGAAACATCTTACTCCGTCTGGGATAAAGACGAAGAACCCAGCCGCCATTGCCTGGAGGAGAGAATTTCATCGCAGCAAGTCCACAACCCACTGCACCCCACCTCATCCATCCAAGGCCCCAAGGGATCCTTCCACATCCGTCAGAAATTTACCTCTCCCTCGACCGATGTCACCAGCTGCACCCGGTGTGGTCTCCTCTACAGTGGGGAGAGGGGGCGCCTCCTTGCGGATCGTTTCAGAGAACACCTCTGGGACACCCGCAGCCACCAATCCCACCGCCCCGTGGCTGAACACTTCAACTCCCCCCATCCCACTCCGTCAAGGACATGCAGGTCCTGGGCCTCCTCCATCGCCAGACCCTAACCACCCGACACCTGGAGGAAGAGCGCCTCATATTCCGCCTTGGGACGCTGCAACCACATGGGAAAAACGTGGATTTCAACAGCTTCCTCATTTCCCCTCCCCCCACACAATGTCCTCGTCCCAAGCCTCCAACTCAGCACCGCCCTCCAGACCTGTCCAGCCCTCCCCCTCTCCGACCTATCACCTTCTCCCTCACCTTCATCCACCCTCTCGCTTTCTCGGCTCTGCCCCATTTATCGCTCAGCAGCCCCGGCCCAGATTCCTGATGGAGGGCTTCTGCCCGACACGTCGATTCCCCCTGCTCCTCAGCTGCTGCCCGACCTGCTGCGCTTTTCCAGCACCACACTCGCCACTCCGATCTCCAGCATCTGCCGTCCTCCCTTTCTCCCGGAGGGAATTTCACCAACAATTTATGATAACGATCCCCTCTCACGTCAGTTTGTAAAGGAAACCTCTTCTTCTTAGTACGTGTCCCCTGTTAAACATGGCACCCCACCGCCCCATCACACAGGATATGTTATAGTATAATCAAACTCAACTGAATGTAGACACACTGTCCAACTTTCAGTTCATTCTCAGAACGACTCAAGTTAACGTTTTCTCATCCAATTCATACCACACCCAGTCCTGCAGATGTTGAGGTTGGACAGGACATTGGTCAGGCTAGGAAGGATGTTACTAAACTTGAGGGGGTTCAGAAGAGATTTACCCAGGATGTTGCTGGGAACGGAGGGTTTGGGTCCTGAGGTGGTACAGGGCCTTTCTTCACTCGAGTGGAGGCGGCTGAGGGGTGACCCTATCGAAGTTTACGACGATGAGGGGTCGAGATGAAATGAAGGGCAGGTGTCTTTTCCAGAGGGTGGGAGATTTTAAGACGAGGGGACATAGTTTTAAGGTGAGAGGAGAGTTTTAAAAAAGATTATGGGGCTTTTTTTTAAAAAAAAAACAGTGATTCATGCGTGGAATGAACTTCCTGAGGAAGTGGTGGCTGTGGGTGCAGTGTTATGAAGTTGAAGGCATGTACTGCACCTTGAACAGAGAGTGAATACTGTTTTGGACTGAGACCTGACAAGCCCCTGTGTGATATGACTAATGGCAGCCCCAGAGAATACTGGAAAATTGAAAGTATGTGACATTTGGCTGTGAAATGGACACCCGAGTTGGTTGCTGTTTTGATGACAATTCAAATTTAACCAGTTTAAATTATGCCCCAGCATACTAAAACCCAGTCGAGTTTGAACTTATTGTTTTGCGAACATCAAACTAACGAAATGATGCGATTTGGGAATATATAAATGCAGGCATTTTGAGAATCAGGCAGAGCAATTGCCATCAACACAGAACCAAGAAATTAGGTCGCACTCTCTATCAAAAGTTACTTTTTCATTTGAAACATATCCACAGTAAAACGAAAGATGACGACCGAAGAAGATCTTCAGCTGAAAGAAGACAGACACCAAAGACGACAGTGGCCATGTGGTTTTGAAATGAAGTTGAGATAATTTTAATAAGTGTTTTACTGAGACAGCACATTGTTCGAGAGTTGGAGGCAGATAGTGAGCAGTTAAGAGAAAGGGGATGCTTAGAGTTGTGAGTAGTTGTTGTTTAATGTTCACTTTTAGAGTTAGAGTTAAAGAATAAATAAGTATTATTTTCTTGAAATAGTGGCATTTGGGAGTTCTCGGGCACTCATTTCAACAGATTACGAGGCCAGGTGAAGTTTACTGAGTGTTTGGTTAAATTCAGAACGGTTCACCACTATGTCGTGACAATAGTTACAACATATAAAAGACATTTGGATCAGTCTATGAACGTGTGGGGGGGGATATGGGCCAGGAGCAAAAAGGTGGGATTAGTTTAGTTGGGGATTCTGGTTTGGTTGGGCTGAAGGGTCTGTTTCCATGCTCGATAACTCTGATCTGACAATGTCCCATCCAGCTGCAGTAAAACCTTGTGAATCTGTGCTCCTTTCCCGTTTCTCTCCGCAGTCACTTGCTGCAGCTGCAGACAAACGTGCATTTCCTGGAGCAGGGCATCTGTGTCCCTCTGTCCTGCACTGTTGTGCAGCCTCTCACCATTCAATACCAAACATCGCTTTTCAATTCCTCCACAGGAATTGCCAAGCAACCCTTCCTCACATTATCCGGCCATCACTTGGACAAACCCTCTGCCTCCTCTCCACAGCTCATTTTCCTGTGTGCGCGCTTTGGGAGTCGTCGGTAACTCTCACTCCTGCCCGTCTTCATCCAAGGCAGTGAGACAGCTTGTAAATACAGGGAGGGTCTCAGCACAGAACCTTCTGACAGTCGTCCCATGCCAAACTGTGCAGTTATCCCTGTCCAAGGATTCCTTTTTGCTTGTATTTATATCCTCACCCACGACACACTGTATGCCCAGTGGCCTTAACCACATTATTCCAAACTGAGTGTGTCGTGCTGGAGAGTGAAGATTGACAGTTCACTGCTCTTTCTGCCTCTCTGTTCCCAAGATGGGCTCAAGTCCCACCCTCTGGAGTTAATACTTAGTCTCCTGCGCTCCGAACCCTGGACGGTTCAAGACCAAAGCCCCTCACAATTTGTCTGACTGCACGACCAAGGAACACATGAAACATGAGCCCACTCCCCCTTTCACACCAACTCTGCCTGATCCCACTATGATTTTGCGCACACCGTTCCGTTAGCGATGGGGTCTTGCCTCTGCTATGGAGGAGACCACAATGGTGGACCTATTGAACTCAGACAGCCAATGGCTTCTGTTGTCAGACATCTTTGGTGGAACGTGTTAGAAAAAAAACTCAAACCAACAAAGCAGCAACATTCCCAATCCTAAGGTGGGAATGTGTCCTCAACGTCGGATGAACGTGGGATAAAACGACCAGCTACCCAAATGCCAACTCCCCCTGGGACAAGGCAAACTAGGGTGCTCAGTAACATCCTGGCACTGGAGCGTGTCCAGCGGAGATTCACACGGATGATCCCTGGAATGGTTGGTCTTACCTATGAGGAACGGCTGAGGATCCTGGGATTGTATTCATTGGAGTTTAGAAGATTAAGGGGAGACTTAATAGTGACGTACAAGATAATACATGGCTTGGAAAGGGTGGACGCTAGGAAATTGTTTCCGTTAGGCGAGGAGACTAGGACCCGTGGACACAGCCTTAGAATTAGAGGGGGTCAATTCAGAACAGAAATGCGGAGACATTTCTTCAGCCAGAGTGTGGTGGGCCTGTGGAATTCATTGCCGCAGAGTGCAGTGGAGGCCGGGACGCTAAATGTCTTCAAGGCAGAGATTGATAGATTCTTGATGTCCCAAGGAATTAAGGGCTACGGAGAGAACGCGGGTAAGTGGAGTTGAAATGCCCATCAGCCATGATTGAATGGCGGAGTGGACTCGATGGGCCGAATGGCCTTTCTTCCACTCCTATGTCTTATGGCCTTATCAGGGTGTGGGGAGTTACAGTCTCCTGTTCAGGACAGATGGGGAGAACGCCGTATCAGAGACATCACGATCTAACACAATCGGTGTGTACTCTTGTCCGAGTCGCTCAATTCCCAAAGGATGAGGTGGAAAGGCGCGCAGGAGTGACCAAAAAAATCAGTCGACAAGACAGACACATTTCTTCCATAATAACATGGCAGACAGCCCCACAACTCACCTGCAACATCCAGGTTTTCACCAGCGAGGGTCTGGTTGATGTCATCCTGCATATCGCAGAACTGAGGAAGAGGGAGGGAGGGAGGGAGAGATAGAGCGAGAGAGAGAGCAAGAGAGAGAGAGAAGGTTAAATGCCATCAACTCAGATGACTACAAGATCCAGTCAGATCCCTCGCGGCCCGACCAATGACACAAGGCGGGACTCTGCGTGGCCGACCAATCAGACAATGGGCCCCGTTGCGTCCCCCCTCTCAGTACACTCAGGGCTGAGCCTGGTTTCCCAGCCTTTGAGGACTCAGTGGCTGAGACACTGACAGCACCCTGGGATCTCCACCTCCCAGCTACTGAGCCGCTCTGAGCTCCTCTGGGCGTCCCTTCCCCAACGTTGTCCAACCGTGAATCTGCCTTTCTCCAGCGAATGAGTTCACCGTGAGCAGCACTGGGACTGCGGCCTTCCTTCGCCATCGTTGTCCCATTTTGTGACGCCTTCCTGCACACCCCCCCGCCAACCCTTCCAACCCCTGGGGTCTGGGGGCCTTACCTGTTCAATCTGATCCATCAGCTTGTCCACCTTCATCACACTCACATCCCTCATGGACTCTCTCAAAGCTCCAAGCCCAGCTTGATAGGCCTCCACAACCTGCCAGCAAAAAGACGGAGCTACGTAAATGCAATTTGGCTGGGGGGGGGGGGGGGGGGGGGGAGGATGCAGAGCCCCAGCCTGACTGACTGAGGCACGGACAGCAGATCGGACAGCACGCCGAGGAGCAGGAGAATCGACGGTTCGGGCCAGTCGTCATTCCCGAAACGTCGATTTCCCTGCTCCTCGGATGCTGCCCGACCTGCCGTGCTTTTTCCCAGCTCTCGGACTCCGATCTCCAGTCCTCGCAGTGTCCTGAACTGACGGACAGGCAGCACGACGCAATTGCCTCTCCACAGAGGCGAGGGCGATTGACGTCGCGCTGTCCATCACCAGCAAGCTCAAACCCGGGGAGGGAAGGGGAGAGAGCAGGAGAGAGACTGAGAGACAACAAGAGATGGATGCCCAGCGTTAAAGGAGGACAGAAGCTCTCCGTACCGTCTTGTCTGTCTGGGAGGAGTAAATCCGATCAAGGATGACCTGAATGGTATTGAGTTTGGCTTCGATATTCTCCAGCCGTTTCTCTGTTCGCCTTTTCACTCGAAGAGACGCGAGTGCCTGCATCACAAACAGAGGGGAAACAGTTATCTCTGTACCTTCCTGCAGGGACCAGCTCCCCTCAACGCGGTGACTGGAAGGACCCAGCCTGAGGTGCATCCACGCACAGCAATATCCCAGGCAGGCACACAGCTACAACGCTCTCTGCAATGGGCGACTGGTGGACCCGTCCTTTCCAGGGGACCCTGGGATGCCAACAGCACAGCGACAAGGGCAGCAGCTTCAGTCCACGGGAGAGAGAGAGAGACAGAGCGAAACCCAAACGGGAACATGCGGCACTCACCAAGTGCTTTTTGCCGGCTTTGAGGTGGGTTCTGGCGTCCTCGTTGGATCTAGGGAAAGGAAAGAGTTGTTTGAGTGAACGTCCCTTCCCCGCCCCTCACTCTCCTCCCTCCCCCACCTCCTCCAGAGATTCTCCATCCCCGAACCCACCGAATGGGGAGGATCGTCCATGTATTGGGTTCCCCAACTCCAGTCGCCAAGGCTGGAGACTCCATCCCCACACCCTCCCAGTCACCAAGGCTGGAGACACACTCAGTCCCACTCCCACCCCATTCAACCACAGTACCAATGGAACCAAAGACAGCTCAGCAGACCCCCAAACCTGCCCCGAACTGGTTTCATTTCTTCCAAACTCCCTTTGCTCACACCCCCATCCCTCTCACTACACACCCCCCCACACCCCCCATCATTCCCCATATCCCACCATTCTCTTCACATCCAGAAATCCACCAATCCCAGCATCAAACGACTATCCCCAGCTCTTCCAGGATGATGGAATTCCACATGTTCTCAGTCAAAAGGAATCCCACCTCAGGCTCTGAAACTGCTCGTGTTGTCTGTGACTGTGGTCCCAATTCCAAGGCTCCGATAAGTGCCAACTCAGAACCTTTTGCAACCAAGACCAACGTGGTGGCTCAGTGGTTAGCATCGCTGCCTCACAGCACCAGGGACCCGGGTTCAATTCCACCCTCAGCCAACTGTGAGGGAGTTTGCACATTCTCCCCCGTGTCTGCGCGGGTTTCCTCCGGGTGCTCCGGTTTCGTCCCAACGATGTGCAGGTTCAGTGGACTGGCCACGCTAAATTGCCCAGAGTGCAGAGAGACAGATAGGTTAGGTAGGAAATGCAGGGTCACAGGAACTGGGTGGGATGCTCTTCAGAGGGTCGCTGAGGACCCGATGGGCCGAATGGCCCGCCTCCATGCTGCGGGGGTTCGACATAAAGACAAACCTGACTCCCTTCAGTCTCCAACTCAGTCTGGCATTTGGTTGGATCTAGGTTTAACACATCCACCAGCTCCCCCTCATCTACCCTGCTCGATGCAAACACCAAGCGTGAACATCCACTTCAGTGCACCGTGAGAAACAGCTCCCCCAGAGCTCCAAGCGAGACAGCAAACGGACGCGGGTGGGTTAAACACGGACTGAGCCATGCAAATTCCGCTTTTGTGTCATGTCAGAGGTTCAGGGTGGATAAAGTACCATTTCCGGCGGCTCCAGTGAGCTCTCACTGACCTTTCGACCTCCTGCGAGAGGGTGTCCACTTTCTGGGACAACATTTTCTCACACTTGACCAGCTGGTAGACGCCGACATCGATCTCCGTCACTGCTGCGGCACTGTTTGTCGGAGAGGGGCTGAACTTGACGACCTGGAAGGACAGGGTCAGAGCGAGCAGTCAGTCTGCACCTCAGTCCCGCAGCTTCACATGGACAAGGCAGCTGTGTTCACCAGTCACTCGGGTGGGCTGGGGAAGGTGGGGAAGACACTGGGAACACGTTAAATATCACAGGAAGACTGACAGCAATTACTGGGACAGTATGAAGGGAGCTTCACTCTGTATCTAACCCTGCGCTGTCCCTGTCTTGGGAGTGTTTGATGGGGGACAGTGTAGAGAGAGCTTTACTCTGTATCTAACCCTGCGCTGTCCGTGTCCTGGGAGTGTTTGATGGGGACAGTGTAGAGAGAGCTTTACTCTGTATCTAACCCTGCGCTGACCCTGTCCTGGGAGTGTTTGATGGGGGAACAGTGTAGAGAGAGCTTTACTCTGTATCTAACCCTGTGCTGTTTCTGTCCTGGGAATATATTCACGAACACTGCTCTCCCAGTGACGATACAAGTATTTGTAGTGTCGTATTTTTTCCTGGTATTTTTTTAAATGAAGAGAGAGATTCAGCCAGAGGAGACAAGCAGTTTGCCCCGAGCTAATTACCTAAACAGCTTGGGAACTCGTAGAACATTTAAAAAAAAAATAAACCTAACAATAGAAGCAGCCTGGATGGGTGGGGTCAACCTCCCACAGATCCAGGATTCCAGTTTAACTTTCGGTTATTGTCGGGGTTTGGAAGCTGCTATCCATCTGTCCCTATTACAGGAAGTTTGAGTTCTCTCTCCGAGTTTTTTTTTCACATTCCTTCCTCCTGGACAGGAGAACCGCACGCCAGACAATCCATGTTACTGAATTTGCTTTTGCCAACGGTGTGTTTCTGGGATGCTACTATCTTGGAACAGCTAATCAGTGGTAGTTTACATATATACTATCTTAAGTTAGCGAGTTTTGAGAAGACCTGCAGCTCAGGTTGAGGTTCTGGATGTAGATTTGCTCGCTGAACTGGAAGGTTCACTTTCAGACGTTTCGTCACCATGCTCGGTAACATCTTCAGTGAGCCTCCAGATGAAATACTGGCGGTGTAGCCCGCTTTCTATTTATGTTTGGGTTTCCTTGGGTTGGTGATGTCATTTCATGTGACGACACCATTTCCTGTTTTTTCTCAGGGGGTGGGAAATGGGATCCAAGTCACTGTTTGTTGATAGAGTTCCGGTTGGAATGCCATGCTTCTCGGAATTCTCGTGCATGTCTCAGTTTGGCTTGTCTCAGGACGGATGTCTTGTCCCAGTCGAAGTGGTGACCTTCCTCATCCGTATGTAAGGATACGAGTGAGAGGAACTAACATAACCAACCCAAGGAAACGCAAACATATAAAGAGAAAGCGGGCTACACCAGCACTACTTCATCCAGAGACTCGCTGAAGATGTTAGCTAGTATGGTGACGAAACATCTGAAAGTGAATCTTCTAGCTCAGCGAGCAAACCTAAATCCAGAACTATCTACAGCAGGAATGCAGCAAGCTGGTCCGGTTTATACTCACACATACATATCAAGTTGAAGGTGTACCTTTAACAGAGAGTGAATGCTTTTCTGAACTGAGAGCTTACAAGTACCTGTGTGATATGACTAGATGGCAGTCTCAGAGTGTACTGGAAAATTGAAAGTATGTCACATTTGGCTGTGAAATATTTACCTGAGTTTTGCTTACTGTTTTGACAATTTGAATTTAACCAACCAGTTTAAATTATGCCCCAGGATACTAAAACGCAGTAGAGTTTGAATATATTTGTTTTGCCAACATCGAACCAATGAGATGATCTGATGTTGGGAGTATAAACAAGGCAAGCATTTTGAAAATTAGAGACAGAGCAACTGCTATCAACACAGACCCAAGAAATTAGGAAACACTCTCTATCAAAGGTATCTTTTCACGCGAAACACAACCGCAGTAAAAAGAAAGATGACGACCCAGGGAGATCCTCAGCCGGAAGAGGGAAGACACAGAAGACGACAGCGAATGTGCTGTTTTGAAATTAAGTCAGATGTAATTTTAATAAGTGTTTTACCGGAACAGCATATTGTGACATAGTTGGAGGCAGGTATGAAGCAGTTAAGAGAAAGGGGGGCTTAGAATTGTGAACAGTTGTTTAGTGTTTAAGAGTTAACAAATAACTTGACATTACTTTCTTTAAACAGTGGAACTTGGGAGTTCTCGGTCACCTCATATTTTAGCAGATTAGGAGGAAAGGTGAGCTTTTCTGGGTGTTTAGTTTAATGAGCAGAGGGGATCACCGCCATGTCAGAACAGCACAGACACACACACACAGATTAAGAAGGTTCAGACAGCAACACAGAGAGCTGTAGACAAGTGTACAGTAAGAGGATGGTGGGGACAGTGTATTTGGACAGATTGAACATTGGTTAACGGATCAGGACCAAAGACCAGGAACAAACAGGTCTTTTTTCTGCACAACAGGCAGTAACAAGCGGGGTTCCCACAGCGATCAGTACTCGGAGCCCAGTTGATCACAATATAAATTAATTATTTAGACCAGGGAACAAAAGGTCAGCTCGCAAAATTGGCAGATAAAAATAGAATAGAATCCCGACAGTGTGGAAACCGGCCCTTCGGCCTAACCGACCCTTTGAAGAGGAACCCACCAAGACCCATTCCTCTACCCTACATTTAGCCCTGACTGGAGCACCTAACCCACACATCCCTCAACACTGCGGGCAATTTAGCACGGCCAATCCACCTGAACCTGCACATCTTTGGACGGTGGGAGGAAACCGGAGCACCCGGAGGAAACCCACGCAGACACGGGGGAGAATGTGCAAACTCCACACAGACAGTTGCCCGAGGCGGGAATTGAACCGGGTCTCTGGTGCTGTGAGGCAGCAGTGCTAACCACTGAGCCACCGTGCTGCGAAGCTGGTCGGGGTGGGAGGGGGGGGGGTGAACTGTGACGAGGATTCAGAAACGGCGCTGTGGGGTTCGGACAGGCTCAGTGAGTGGGCAAATGCATGGCCGATGCAGTTTAATGTGGATCAATGAGAGGTTGTCTTCTTTGGAAGCAGGAAGAAAGGCAGATGATGACCTCAATGGCGATGAAGTAGGGTAACAGGAGGTGCGGCGATGAGTCCTGGGTGGCCCTCCTCCCCTACTGGCTGAGAGTCAGCCTTGTCGGAGTAGTGGGCAGTGAGGTGGGGCCAATGGGATGTTGTGCCTTCCGTGGTCAGAGGATTGAAGTACCGGTTCAGGGATGCACAGGCCGAGACCAGACCCTGGGCTGTTGCGTGCGGCTTGGGGTCTCCTTATCTGAAAAAGGATGTCCTTGCGAACAGAGTGAGTGCAACGCAAGTTGACCAGATTGATTCCCGGCAGGGGAAAGACCAACAAGTGAGGAGAGATCGAGTGGGTTAGGATTCGGTTCGCTGGAGGTTTCGAGACTGGGGGGGGGGGGGGGGGGGGGCGAGGGAAATCTCATCGAAAACTAGAAAATCCACAAAGGAACCGCAAACGTTCCTGACGGTGGGCTGGGGGTCACAGTTTAACGATCAGGAATAAACCTTTTTCAGACAGAGGAGAAATGTCTTGACCCAGAGAGTGGGGAGTCTGTGGAATCCCCTGCCGCACAAACAGTGTGGCGGAGGCCAAAACATTGAGGAGGGAAGTCGATGTCGCTCGGAAACCACAACAAGAGGTCGCTGGGGAAACGCGGCAGGTCTGGCAGCAGCTGTGGGGGGGTCGATGGACTGGAAACGTCAACCCGGCCCTCTCCTCACAGAGGCAGGGTTTCTTCAGCAAGCATCTGCTCGGGTTTCAGAGTTACAGCATCCGCAGTTCGGTGGTTTATTGTCAATCTAGCTCAGGTGGCTGAAGGGAAACACACATGCGGTTCTGGGGTGTGGGGGGGTGAGGGGCGTCGAAGAGCGCAGGTACTGAGCTGAACGATCAGATGAAGCAGGACCTGGGGGCTGACTGGCTTGCTCCTATCTGTGACCCTGTCGCAGCAGCTGATACCAGTGTGTGCACAACACCCCGCTCCCATCCAGCCCCCCGACAGCGAGACACACACACTCACCTTATCACCGTCAATCTCGCCCACTGTGACCCTCTTCTCCCTCTGCAGCTGCAACAGACACAGGTAGAACGTCTTCTCGTCCCTGCACATGGTCTGGCACATCTCCTGTAACTGTGTGAAGGAAACCACTGGGTGCGCAGTCTGCAGGTGACTCTGACAGAGCCGATAAACCTCAGCTGCCTTCTCCTGCGGAAGTTGGGGGAGGGGGGGCCAAGTCTGACAGTCAGTGCCTGTTCACTGTGGTCGCAGAGTACAGATCAGAAACCATGCAGGCAAACAAGATAAAAATCACGCCAGATAGGGCACGTCGCTGAATTCACTGCCTCCATCTTCCCCGAGCAGCCTGCTCCCTCCTCACTGCTATTTCAGAGAGAGCGCCGAACGTGCGTGGAAACGCACCCCAAATGTCTGCACCGGGCAGTCCGGTCACAGCGTCCAGATGTGAGCGTGGTGCTGGAAAAGCACAGCCAGTCAGGCAACATCCCAGGAGCAGGCAAATCGACGTTTCCAGCACAAGATTCCCCACCAAGGGATTTCACCCGAAACGTCGATTCCCCTGCTGCTCGGATGCTGCCTGACCTGCTGGGCTTTTCCAGCACCACTCTCGCCTCGACTCTCATCTCCAGCATCTGCAGTGCCTACTTTCGCCTCGTCCCGTCACAGAGCCTTCAGTCCAACCCCAATCCCAAACTCAGCTCGTCCCACCTGCCCCACTCCTGGCCCATATCCTTCCAAACCCTTCCCTGTTCATGCATTGATCCAAATGCCTTTTAAATGTTCTAACTGTACCTACCTCGGGCAACTGACTGTGTGGAGTTTGCACATTCTCCCCAGTGTCTGCGTGGGTTTCCTCTGGGTGGTCCGGTTTCCTCCCACAGTCCAAAGATGTGCAGGTCAGGTGAATTGGCCGTGCTAAATTACCCATAGTGCTCAGGGATGTGCAGGTTAGGGTGGATTGGCCGTGCTAAATTACCCATAGTGCTCAGGGATGTGCAGGTTAGAGTGGATTGGCCGTGCTAAATTACCCATAGTGCTCAGGGATGTGCAGGTTAGGGTGGATTGGTCATGCTAAATTACCCATAGTGCTCAGGGATGTGCAGGTTAGGGTGGATTGGCCGTGCTAAATTACCCATAGTGCTCAGGGATGTGCAGGTTAGGGTGGATTGGCCGTGCTAAATTACCCATGGTGCTCAGGGATGTGCAGGTTAGGGTGGATTGGCCATGCTAAATTACCCATAGTGCTCAGGGATGTGCAGGTTAGGGTGGATTGGCCGTGCTAAATTACCCATAGTGCTCAGGGATGTGCAGGTTAGGGTGGATTGGCCGTGCTAAAATACCCATAGTGCTCAGGGATGTGCAGGTTAGGGTGGATTGGCCGTGCTAAATTACCCATAGTGCTCAGGGATGTGCAGGTTAGGGTGGATTGGCCGTGCTAAAATACCCATAGTGCTCAGGGATGTGCAGGTTAGGGTGGATTGGCCGTGCTAAATTACTCATAGTGTGAGTTACATTAGTCAGATGGAAATGGGTCTGGGTGGGTTACTCTTCGGAGGGTCGGTGTGGACTGGTCGGGCTGAAGGGCCTGTTTCCACACTGTGAGCAATCTAACCTAACCTAATCACATCCACCTCTGGAAGTTCATCCCGCACACAGTCCCACCCTCAGTGTAAAAACAAAACAAAACTGCCCCTCATATCTTGCTAAAATCTTTCTCCTCTCAGCCGAAAGAAATGCCCCTTCGTCTTGAAATCCCACACCCTCGGTCAAAAACACCTGCCATTCACCCCATCTATACCCCTCATGATTTTGTCAACCTCTATAAAGGTCACCCCTCAACCTCTAAAGGTCGAGGGAGGACACGTCCCAGCCTATCCTGCATCTCTTTTTAACTCAAACCCTCCATTTCCAGCAACATCCTGGTAAATCTCTACTGAACCCCCTCCAGTTTAATAATATCCTTCCAATAACAGGGCGACCAGAACTGGACAGAGTACTCCAGAGGAGGTCTCACCAACATGTACATTGCGTCAGAGTCAGAGAGATGGACAGCACGGAAACAGACCCTTCGGTCCATGCTGACCCAGATATCCCAACCCAATCTAGTCCCACCTGCCAGCACCCGGCCCATATCCCTCCAAACCCTTCCTATTCATGTCTCCATCCAGATGCCTTTTAAATGTTGTAATTGTACCAGCCTCCACCTCATCCTATACACGCACCACCCTCCGTGTGGAAAAGTTGCCCCTGAGGTCTCTTTTATATCTTTCCCCTCTCACCCAAAACCTATGCCCCTCTAGTTCTGGACTCCCCCATCCCAGGGAAAAGACTTTGCCTATTTATCATGTCCACGCCCCCCCCTCATAATTTTGTCAACTTTTTTAAGGTCACCCCTCAGCCTCTGACGCTCCAGGGAAAACAGCCCCAGCCTGTTCAGCCTCTCCCTGTAGCTCAGATCCTCCAACCCTGGCAGCATCCTTGTAAATCTTTTCTGAACCCTTTCAAGTTTCACAACACCTTTCCGATAGGAAGACGACCAGAATTGCACGTAATATTCCAACAGTGGCCTAACCAATGTCCTGTACAGCCGCAACATGACCTCCCAACCCCTGTACACAAAAGACTGAGCAGTGAAGGCAAGCGTATGGAATGCCTCCTTCACCTCCCTGTCCATCGGTGGAATTATGTACCTGAACCCCTAGGTCCCTCTGTTCTACAACACTACCCAAGGACGTCCTTTCAATTGTACAAGTCGTGCCTTTGTTTATCACCTTAAGTAACCTTCTTCACTGTCCAATAAACTACCAACCTTGCAAAGTGCAAACTTGATCAGCGTGCCTGCATTATTCGACTGAACGGACCTTTCAAATCTCATACTCATCTTGCTTTGTTCAAACCACCCTCTGATCTGTACGCCCTTGTGTGGTCTGATCTTCCTGTTCTGCACGCAAAACAAAACTTGTCACTGTACCTGGTTACATGTGACAACAACAAATCAAATCAAATTCCCCGTGCTCAGCTGAAACGATAAACCAAACAGGACCCAGCACGGATCCCAGTCGGCTGTTCAACTCCCCGACTCGAACTGGCAAAGATCTTTCGCTCTCTGCCCGAGTGGGCTATCACGTGCAGCTTGGCGTCCCAATGCTCCTGGGTGGTGGGGCCGGGGGACAGTTGGCCAACTTGACTCAAATCTTTAAGTTGGTCCACCGTGAGAACCGACAAAGCCCGGGACGTAACGGTGGTGGAAAATGTGGCCCACTGCAATACCCTTGCAACCTCACAGCACAGTAGAGACCCTTCTGCCCATCGATACCACACTGACAAAATCAACTCTGCTTCCCATGAATGCTCAACCAAGGACTTTTTGTTAACCTATGGTGCCAGGTTTAAGAATTGGTGCAGTTACAAGAGGTATTAATGATTAGATTAGATAACTTACAGTGTGGAAACAGGCCCTTCAGCCCAACAAGTCCACACCGACCCTTCGAAGAGCAACCCACCCAGACCCATTCCTGTACACTTAGCCCGTCACCTAACACTATGGGTAATTTAGGATGGCCAATCCACCCTAACCTGCACATCCCTGAGCACTATGGGTAATTTAGCATGGCCAATCCACCCTAACCTGCACATCCCTGAGCACTATGGGTAATTTAGCATGGCCAATCCACCCTAACCTGCACATCCCTGAGCACTATGGGTAATTTAGCACGGCCAATCCACCCTAACCTGCACGTCCCTGAGCACTATGGGTAATTTAGCATGGCCAATTCACCCTAACCTGCACATCCCTGAGCACTATGGGTAATTTAGCATGGCCAATCCACCCTAACCTGCACATCCCTGAGCACTATGGGTAATTTAGCATGGCCAATCCACCCTAACCTGCACATCTTTGGATTGTGGGAGGAAACCAGAGCAAACCCACACAGACACGGGGAGAATGTGCAAACTCCACACAGACAATCGCCCGAGGCAGGAATTGAACCTGGGTCTCTCGCGCTGTGAGGCAGGTAAAAGGGCACGTCAAATCAAGGACGGGCTCTCACCTGAACGCGTTCGACGATAACGTAGGCTTCATCGGGGGAAACGCTGCTGTTCCCCAGCAGAGAGGTCAGAGTCCACTTCAGCGGCTTAATCAGAAACAAGCCCACCCCCCAGGCCAGCCAGCCGGCATCAACACTCGCTGCAAAGCACGACTCCTTCTGGATCAGCCCTCGCCTGGCCAGGGGGTACAGAGAGAGGGGGGGCAACACAGGGTTAAACACACGCACACGCACACACACACACACACACACACACACACACACACACGCGCGCACACACGCGCGCACACACGCGCGCACACACACACCCCGCGACGGCTGAGACCGAAATCATTCCCAAACAACACAGACTGGCAAGTGCTGCTTGTTGAGTGGGGACAGAGGGGCTTGGTGAGGGGGAAGGGGTGGGCACTGAGGGTTCTCGGGGGAGGTCAGGCCAGTGGTGGAAGGGTGGGGGGGGGAAAAGGGCTGGGGGGGCGGGTGGGTGAGGGTGAGAAATGGGGATGGGGGGTGGACAGTGTCATGGTGAAGGTGGACAGGTTGGAGGGGGGGCCTCACACAGCCCAGGGGTAGGGGGCTAATGTACCACAGGGGGCCTCACACAGCCCGGGGTAGGGGGCTATTGAACCACAGGGGGCCTCACACAGCCCAGGGGTAGGGGGCTATTGTACCACAGGGGGCCTCACCCAGCCCAGGGGTAGAGGGTTATTGAACCACAGGGGGCCTCACACAGCCCGGGGTAGGGGGCTATTGAACCACAGGGGGCCTCACACAGCCCGGGGGTAGGGGGTTATTGAACCACAGGGGGCCTCACCCAGCCCAGGGGTAGGGGGCTATTGAACCACAGGGGGCCTCACGCAGCCCGGGGTAGGGGGCTATTGAACCACAGGGGGCCTCACGCAGCCCGGGGTAGGGGGCCTCACACAGCCCAGGGGTAGGGGGCTATTGAACCACAGGGGGCCTGACACAGCCCGGGGTAGGGGGCTATTGAACCACAGGGGGCCTCACCCAGCCCAGGGGTAGGGGGCTATTGAACCACAGGGGGCCTGACACAGCCCGGGGTAGGGGGCCTCACACAGCCCGGGGTAGGGGGCTATTGAACCACAGGAGGCCTCACACAGCCCGGGGTAGGGGGCCTCACACAGCCCAGGATAGGGGGCTATTGTACCACAGGAGGCCTCACACACCCCCTGGGGTAGGGGGCTATTGTACCACAGGGGGCCTCACACACCCCCTGGGGTAGGGGGCTATTGAACCACAGGGGGCCTCACGCAGCCCAGGGGTAGGGGGCCATTGAACCACACCCCACCCTCTGTGCCCCCACTCTCGCCCCCCCACTCACCGGGCCAGGTCGTGCAGCACCGTGTCCAGCCCCAGGGGGACAGCCCCCTTCCTGCGGAACCAGGAGGCCCCCTCCCGGGCGGTCAGGGTGAGCCTCTGTCGGCGGGCGGCCTCCCGCAGCAGCGCGGGGCCCCAGAACGACAGCTTGGCGTCCCAGTCCGAGCTGTTCACATCCCGGCTCCGCTTGAACGCCGAGAACAGGAAGGCCATCCGCTGGTCGTCCGCCCAATCCGGGCACGGACACAGCGGCTCCGGCTCGGCACCCGCCTCCGCCATCTCCCTGCCGCTCGGCCCGCCCCCCACCTCCTATCACTCAGGGTGACTGACACCCACCGTCCACCCAACCACCAGAACCGCCCGCCGGCCAATCAGATCTGTTGGCCCCGCCCACCACCTTGTCCGTGCCCCTCCCCCACACTGACCGAGCCCACCCCTCGTTCCCCGCCTACCGACCAATCACAACAGCGCCATCCCATGGACCTACCAATCACATCTGCTGGAGTTCCCCGCCATCGACCAGTCACAACCGTCCCGCCAATCATATCTGTCGTCCCCGCCCAACGGCCAATCAAACCCGCTGACCGATCGGATTTTGTCGTCCCACCGACCAATCAGAACCACACCGCCCACCAGCCAATCGTCTCCGTCCGCTGACCAATCAGACTCACCGCCCCACCCATTGACCATTCGGAACCACCGTTTCCGCCCCCTGTCCAATTGGAACCACCGTCCCCGCCCATCGACCAACCAGAAATAGCGTTCCCACCCTCCGGCCAATCAAAACCACGTTCACCGCCTATTGACCAATCGGAACTAGCGTTCCCACACTACGACCAATCAAAAACCACAGCACCCACCCAGCAACCAATCACATCCGCCTTCTCCACGACTGACCAATCAGATATACCGCCCTGCTTACCGACCGTTCTTCTCGGCCCACCGTGCCTAGTAACCAATCAGATCCATCCACATCCGCATCCTGACCAATCGGAACCGCGGTTCCCGCCCTCCGCCGGACAGAACCGAGGGAGCGGGGGCCGTGGCCGCTGTGCCTGCATTTCGCGGGCATGGCCAGCAGAGGGGGACATTGTGGTCCTCAGCACGGTGAAAGATCCTTCGGCCCATCCAATCAGTCCTGACAAACACCTCATGAACTGAACCTCATCCCACTGCCCAGCGCGTGGACGGTTGCGCCTGCATCCGAATGGTTTCATTTTATGAGGATTTTGGCGTCACGGCCCCGAGGTGCATCAATGGAGCGGTGGTGGAGAGGGTCATGAGCGTCGGCTTCAGAGGAGTGACAATGCCTGACCATCTGTCCTGGACTGTCCACCTACGTGCGATGGTCAAGAAGGCACAGCAACACCCCCTTCTTCCTCAGGGATATCCGGCAAGTCCATAAGGACCCTCACCAACGTTTACAGATGCACCGTAGGGAGCATTCTACCTGGGTGCATCACGGCCTGGTCTGCCCACCACTGGAAGAGACTCCAGACAGTCGTGTCCACAGCCCAGACTGTCACACATGCTAACCTCCCAGTCGTGGACTCCGTTGACATTTCCCATTGCCACGCAGAGGCTGCCAACATCATCAAAGACCCTTCCCAACCGAGTTACACTCTCTTCCAACCTCTTCCGTCAGGCAGAAGACACAGACCGCGTGCACCGACGGGACCAAGCTGTGACGAGACTGCTGAATGGGCCCCTCTCATTTCAAATGTGATATGGTGGTCTTGCTTTGTGCACTTCCTGTCAGAGTCTAGACTCGAGTGGCGCTGGAAAAGCACAGCAGGTCAGGCAGCATCCAAGGAGCAGGAAAATCGACGTTTCGGGCAAAATCCCTTCCTCAGGGATAGAGGCAGAGTGACTGCAGGGTGGAGAGATAAATTCAGTTTCCACCATCTGCAGTCCTTGATTTTACTCACTTCCTGTCAGCCTGTCTGCGTTGCTCTGTCTAAGCATCCGATGAACTGTATGTTATGATCTGCCTGCACTTTTGACTGTATTTAGGTATGTGACAATAAATCAAAACTCCCATCTTTAACAGGTACTAAGTTTCAGATTCCCACCACCCTCTGTCTGATTAAAAACTCCTCACACGCACTCTCAGCCTCTTGCCCATTCCCTTTAATCTCTATTCCCCGGTCATCGGTTCCCTCACTGAAGAGAAGTCTTCCTTCCTGACTGCCTTGTCTGTGCCCCTCATTATTTTATCCATCTCAATCACGAGCCCCCTCAGTCTCCTCTGGTCTCAGGAAAAGATCCCTAGCCTGTCCAAGCTCTCTTCACAACCGAAACTCTCCAGCCCAGACAACATCCTCTGCCCCCTCTCCCCGTGTAATCACATCCTCCGAGAATGTGGATTCCTGAACTGCACACGATACTCGACATGTACCCAAGCCAACATTTTATACAGTTCTGACCAAGCCTCCTATTCTGAAACTCTGTGCCACAGGCTAATAAAGTCAAATGTTCCTTTTGCCTTCTTAAGCACTGAGAGTCACGGGGTTGTACAGCACGGAAACAAACCCTTTGGTCCAACCCGTCCATGCCGGCCAAATGTCCCAATCTAATCTAATCTAACCTACTGTCACCCGACCCATATCCCTCCAAACCCTTCCTCTTCATATACCCGTCCAGATGCCTTTTAAATGTTCCAATTGTACCAGCCTCCACCACTTCCTCTGGCAGCTCATTCCATACACGTACCACCCTCTGTGAGAAAACGTTGCCCCTTAGTTCTCTTTTATATCTTTCCCCCCTCACCCTAAACCTATGCCCCTCTCGTTCTGGACTCCCCCACCCCAGGGAAAAAAAACCTTGTCAATTTACCCTATCCATGCCCCCTCATGATTTTATAAGACTCTATAAGGTCACCTCTCAGCCTCAGATGCTCCAGGGAAAACAGGACCAGCCTGTTCAGCCTCTCCCTGCAGCTCAAATCCTCCAACCCTGGCAACATCCTTGTAAATCCTTTCTGAACCCTTTCAGGTTTCACAACATCCTTCCTGTAGGAGCGAGATCAGAATTGCACGCAACATTCCAACAATAGCTGAACCAATGTCCTGTACAGCCGTAACATGACCTCCCAACTCCTGGACTCAATACTCTGACCAATAAAGGAAAGCATACCAAACGCCTTCTTCACTATCCTATCTACCTGCGACTCCACTTTCAAGGAGCTGTGAACCTGCACTCAAAGGTCTCTTTGTTCAGCAACACTCCCTAGGACCTTACCATTAAGTGTATAAGTCCTGCTGAGATTTGTTTTCCCAAAATGCAGCACCTCGCATTTATCTGAATCAAACTCCATCTGCCACTTCTCAGCCCATTGGCCCATCTGGTCAAGATCCCGTTGCAATCGGAGTCACTTAATCCACTTTTCCTGATACCATCAGGTCTCCTCTGAATCTTCAGTGATTCCCAGAATCCGACCGCTCATCATGTATTCTCTCTCGCCTTGTTTGCCTTGCCCAAGTGGATCAACTCAACTCAATTGATTTTTTTCTCCCTGACCAGCCCAAGTGACCACCCTCCCGTAATCTCAGGCGGTCTACCTCACTAATCACCAGCCCCACAATGTTTTTGTCTCGTCAGTGAACCTACTGATCAACCCTCAAGTTTAAATCAGTGACAGAAACCACAAAGCAGAAAAGGCGTCAATCCAGTTGGTCAGACTATGACCTCCAAATCCCCAAGCGCAGAATAATCCTGTCTCTCAGAATTGCTTCCAGCACTGAGGTTCAACTGCCTGTTGGTTGCTGGAATATCAGTTGCATGCTGGAGCAGCTGCATTGACATACCTCCCTTTCACGTGCAGCCAATGGCAACCCATTCTGCCAACCCTGAGGGAATGTCAGAGTATGTGGCGGCCATTTTGCATCCACCAAGAGCTGACAATGAGGTCAATCTACAGCGGCTTTGATTTCCACCTAATTTTGCTGCCTCTGTGTCTGTGCTGATTGAGTGATGATTATTGTACAAGTCAGGATTAAGTGTCTTGTTTTGCTTTGAGATGGCATGCTCAGCTGAGGGTGCGTCTCGATCAAAACACTCATCTGAAAGATGGCACCGCTGACGGAGTGGCACTCCCTCAGCACCTTTGAAACCCATGACCTTGACCACCTCAGAGGGCAGGTCGGCAGGGAGGTGCAAAAACCCAGCCCGTGCTGGTGACCCCTCGCCATCCTGAGTCCATCAACGTCGCTGGGTCAGAATCTTGGGACTCGCTCCATCAGGGCACGGAGCGGGGGGTCCCTCCACCACATGGACTGCAGCAGTTCAAAATGGCAGCTCACCCCCACCTTCTCAAGGGGGCAAGTTGGGGGTAACAGGGCAATAGAAGCATGGGCCCAGCCAGCAATGGCCACATTATTGAGAGTAAATCTGTAATAAAAGGATGCTGACTTGATTTGGCTTCAACCACCTTACTTTGTAATTAGATCTCATAACTTGATGTTTACTCCTTGAAATTGAGGTGGGACTGAGAGTTTGTTGGTAGAAAATCTGGCTTGTGGGTGTGACAATGTTGCCATTTTAAACGTTTATTTTGTCCTGGTTTTAAATGTTTATTTTGTCCTGGTTTTTTTGGAAGAGAGTTTCTGAGGCAGAGGCTCCTGAAGACGACGTAAGTCGGACCTTGGTTTTGTTCCAAAGCTGAAACAATAGGAGTATCTTGAACGGGTGTGGCGAGCTCTCTCACATCCAGATTTCTCGGTTTTGATGTTTTTTCAGTGACATCAGAAGTCTTTCGGGTATCAAAAGAGTTAGCTGCTTCAGTGAATGTCTCCTGGCTGCTAGTGTCCCTGAATTTTGATTTCTTTTTCCCTCCTGGATTGGAAAACTGCGTATGAGAATCCATGTCTGAATTTATTAATGGGTGTGTTTGTGTGATGTGACCATATCAGAACAGTTGATAGTTGCTGGATCTTTTATTCCGTTAAGTTTTCCCAGAGTTAAGTTATTTTAAATGCCTCTTTCTGTTGTTTGTGTTTTAACTATACAGTGTTGCAATAAATTGTGTTTTGACCTATCGCATCTGGAACACAGCACTTCACATTTCCTTTGAATGTCAGAAAACGTTAGGTTCGAGGCTACCTTCTTAAAATACTTGAAGGGGGTCTGCTCTGGTCTCTAACAGTGGGACTAAACTGGCCTTAGCATTCAAAGATTCAGGACAGGTTACAGCTCTTTCTGATATTGTATGATGAGGTTACAATCTGATCTGAATCCACGGTCACTGACGTAGTTCCGCACGGTTTCACGTCACAATCCCAAAATGGAGGACATTGAGTCAACAGACGTGCAACAGTTTTTGTTTTGCTTCTGTTTATTCCAAGAATACCACAACTATGAAACATGACACGGCTTCCCTCGAAAATACGCAACACTGAACATGTCCGTATCTGAACAGGTGAACCACAGCACTCACAACCTGCAGCTCCGAAACACAGAAATGAAAGCCAGGTTCTGAAGGAAAAACAGGAAACTTAAATCTTCTGTACCCAGCAACATCCTGGTAAATCTCTTCCGAACCCTCCCTCCCTGAATAATATCCTTCCCGGAACAGAACTGGACACAGTGCATCAGAAAAGGCCTCACCCACACCCTGTATCACTACAACATAACGTCCCAACTCCCATACTCAAAGGACAGACCAGGGTAGGCAAGCATTCTAAATGCCTTTTTAATCTTTGTGGTGGATGCAAACTTCAAAGAGTTATGTCCCTGAACCCCTTGAAATGTGAGCTCCAGTTCCCTCTCCACAGATGCTGCTGAGTTTCTCCAGCTATTTCTGGTTCCCCTTCTCAAACAGAGAACCTGCTTTCTTTTTTGGTCAGCACATCTCTCATTTGGATCGAACCTCACTCAGGACACGACTGAGAAGGATTCCTGAAAGACTTGGACGAGTTGGCACCTGGCGATAGAAGCCAACCTCTACAGAAGTTGGAAAACTCAGCTGGAAACAGTGAACAGGAGCATCAGTGAACAGGCCACGTCGCCCAGACTGAGTGAAGACAGCAAACTCTGAAAGCGAGTGACGTTTGTCAAGGATTTAAAACGCACAGGGAGAGGAAGCATTGAAATGAGACTGTGACAAGGCACGATTATCTCCAGGGTGAAAAGAAAAAGCGACAGCCCTTGTCAAAAGACACAAGAACAAGGCTCTGCATTTGCGTAACGCCGGTCACCGTCCTGGGGGGGCACTCGAACGGACTGCACGACGAGGCGAAATCCCTTTGGGAATGAGACGACCTGTGGGTTCAGCTACGCTTGCCAGAGGGAGGGAGAGACGCTCCGAAACATCCCCAGTCCCCCACGAGGAATCCCACCGCACAATTCCGTCTGCGGGTGAGCTGCGAGGGCGGGCAAGGGGTGGACAGGGAGCGGGGTCAGTGCCCTGGGTGACGGTTTCGCAGGGGCGATCCAATTCGGTCCCAGGGCAAGCAGTGATGAAGAGTGAACAAGCACCGCAGTGGTCGTGCGAATGTTGGCGGAGCTGGCTTTGAGACGTTTCGTCCCCTGTCCAGGTGAGATCTTGAGTGCTTTGACAGCTCTTGGGAAGCGCTGCTGGACAGTGTCTTCAGGAATTTATTCGGTTCTGTTCCTGCTGCGTCCGGCTGCAGTGCTCAGTCGACTGGGTCCAGGACAATTTCTGGAAACATGGCACTCATCCACAGACTTCACCAATAATCATAGAGACCTGGACCCAACATACCGGCCACAACACCCAGAAGCAGCACAATGGACAGTAGCTCAGTGGTTCACACTGCTGTCTCACAGCACTAAGGACCCGGTTCGATTCCGACCTCGGGATGACCGTCTGTGTGGAGTTTGCATGTTCTCCCCATGGGTTTCCTCTGGGCGTTCCGGCTTCCTCCTAAGAATGGGCAGGTCAGGGTGAATTGGCCATGCTGAACTGCCGATAGTGTTGGGTGCGTCAGTCGGAGGGGAACGGGTCTGGGTGGGTTACCCTTCGGAGGGGTCGGCCTGGACTGGTTGGGCCGAAGGGCCTGTTTCCACACTGTCGGGAGTCGAATGGAAGACACAATAAACAGGGGGCTCCGAAGCTCTGAAGACGTCACCCAGACTGGAGACAAAACATCCGCAACTCAACCTCCGAGCTCGGCAAATAAACCCACAAACGGCACTCGAGCCACAAGTCTGCACACAAACTCAGCCCTGGAGGTGAGGTGTGTGAGTACTGAGAAGGCTGGACTCTTTCTGGAGGCTTTGATTCGACTGGAAGACTCGACAAATTCTGATCTTTCGTCTGACAAAGTGAGGAGGTGACAAACTTGGTGAACCTGGCGACCTCTCGGACTGAGTGAGGCCAAAAAAAAAAAACCGACAGCCGTTGCGACTCAGGTTAGTGCGGGAAACCGTCAGGGACCTCTGCCCGGGAAAGGTGAACGGGGGGCGGCGGTGCCCGCTCCCTTGGCTGGCGCCGCTAAGCGCTGGTGTCGACCACCAGGTGCCTGTAGACGACGGTGTCCCCTTTGAAGCTGGGCGCCAGCACCAGGTGCAGGCTGTGGATGGGCACCGCCTGAAAGGCCCGGGGCGCGCGTACGCCCCAGTCCTGGAAGCGGCCGAAGCGCAGCTTCCCGGTGTCCCAGAGGTAGACGTGCGAGAAGGAGTAGTCGCTCCCCAGGGCCAGGTACTGCCAGTGGGCCACGCGGAAGGGCTGGGCCACCATGGAGCCCCTGGAGGGCAGGGCCTGGATCTCGGTGAAGCGCTGGCCCTCCCACTTGACCAGCGTGGAGTCGCCGATGAAGCGGACCAAGCAGAGGTAGAGGGCCCTGCCGGCCTGGAAGTGCTTCACGGCGTGCACCTCCGCCATGTCGGGGATTTTGGTCAGGTAGGTGAACCGCCGTTGTGACTTGCTCCACTGGTAGACGACCGGGGTCTGAGTGCTGCTGGCGAGGATCAGCTTGGGTTTGTCGTCCGTCTCGATGAACTCAGCGTCTGTGTCCCGGTGCCAGGGGTGGAGGGAGTGGTGGGAATAGAATCCCACCTTGTTCCACTTGTACACGGTGGTGGAGCCAGCCTTCGAGCTGTCGGCAATCACAAAGTACCATTCGCCGTCGATGGTGAAGCTCTCGATGTCGTTGGGCTTCTGGATCTTGGCGGTGTCGATGTCCTGGACCTTGACGAACGTCCCCCCGTAGCCGTCCCACCGGTAGATGTGGGAGCCTCGGAACAACTGGGCCAGGACGACGTACAGCTGCCCCTCGATCACCAGCGGTTTGCAGTAGACCGCAGCGTGAGCTGTGTGGGGGGGGGGGGAAACAAAAGGCCGGTTAGCCCGGGGTTGGGCCTGGGCTGAGAGCCAGACCCGAACACGGCACAGGAAGTGACGCAACGCCGTGTGATCTCGCTCACCAGGAGGATGGTTCGGAAATGAAATCAACACCAGCCTGCGGAGGGTGAAAACATTTGTCTGCAGTGCAGCAGTATTGTACAGAGTCACCGAGTGAGAGAGACGGACAGCAGGGAAACAGACCCTTCGGTCCAACCTGGCCATGCCGACCCAGATATCCCAACCCAATCTAGTCCCACCTGCCAGCACCCGGCCCTTATCCCTCCAAACCCTTCCTATTCATGTCCTCATCCAAATGCCTCTTAAATGTTGCAATTGTACCAGCCTCTGAAATATACAGTTAAGAAAAGGCATCTCTTTATCCTGATTTAATTCCTCATCTGTTCACGCTCTCTTAAGGCGTGCTGTCCTGTGCCAATGAGCGTCTCTCCTTCCACAGAATGCGAATGAAATGACTCCAAAGGCTCTGACCAATTTTGAGAGATGCGGTTGAGAAAGCACCGATCCGGGTGCGTCACAATGCGCGACGGCAACTGCTCTTCAACCACCCCACAGAGAATGGTGAACACAGCCCAGCCCATCTCGCCAACCAGCCTTCCATCCACTGGCTCCACCTGTACGTCCCACTGCCTCAGGAAAGCAGCCAACGTGGGGCGGCACGGTGGCTCAGTGGTTAGCACTGCTGCCTCACAGCACCAAGGTCCCGGGTTCAAATCCCACCTCAGGTAAGTGTCTGTGTGGAGTTTGCACATTCTCCCAGTGTCTGCGTGGGTTTCCTCTGGGTGCTCCGGTTTCCTCCCACAGTCCAAAGATGTGCAGGTCAGGGTGAATTGGCCATGCTAAATTGCCCGTAGTGTTAGATGCATTAGTCAGAGGGATATGGGTCTGCGTGGGTTACTCTTCGGAGGGTCGGTGTGGACTGGTTGGGCCGAAGGGTCTGTTTCAACACTGTAGGGGAACCTATTCTGAATATAATCAAAGACCCTTCCCACCTCATTGGGCAGAACTTATAAAAGTTTGCACACACACACTAAAAGGGTCAAGGATAGCTTCTTCCCCGGTGTTGTTAGACCTATGAAAGGACCTCTGAAATGTTAAATTTAATGTAGATCTCCCTCGCTGTGCACCTTCTCAGCAGCAGTAACATTGTCTTCCTCGCTCTGTACTGTTACCCTAATGCACTTTGTAAAGGATGGTCGACCCCTTACTGCACGCAGAAATAAAACGTTTCACTCCACCTCAGTACACGTGACAAGAATAAATCAAATCCAATCTTGCCCATCTGAAGAAAAGCAAAACAGTGCAGATGCAAGAGATCTGAACCCCTGTCCTGGGAGTGTTGGATGGGGGGGATACTGGAGATAGAGTTTTACTCTGTATCTAACCCCATGCTGTCCCTGCCCTGGGAGTGTTTCATTGGGGGAACAGTGTAGAGAGAGCTTTACTCTGTATCTAACCCCGTGCTGTCCCTGTCCTGGGAGTGTGTGACGGGGGACAGTGTAGAGGGAGCTTTATTCTGTATCTAACCCCATGCTGTCCCTGTCCTGGGAGTGTGTGACGGGGGACAGTGTAGAGGAAGCTTTACTCTGTATCTAACCCCATGCTGTCCCTGTCCTGGAAGTGTTTGATGGGGGACAGTGTAGAGAGAGCTTTACTCTGTATCTAACCCAATGCTGTCCCTGTCCTGGGCCTGTTTGATGGGGGACAGTGTAGAGGGAGCTTTACTCTGTATCTAACCCTGTGCTGTCCCTGTCCTGGGAGTGTTTGATGGGGGACAGTGTAGACAGAGCTTTACTCTGTATCTAACCCAATGCTGTCCCTGTCCTGGGACTGTTTGATGGGGGACAGTGTAGAGGGAGCTTTACTCTGTATCTAACCCCGTGCTGTCCCTGTCCTGGGAGTGTGTGACGGGGGACAGTGTAGAGGGAGCTTTATTCTGTATCTAACCCTGTGCTGTCCCTGTCTTGGGAGTGTTTGATGGGGGGACAGTGTAGAGAGAGCTTTACTCTGTATCTAACCCCGTGCTGTCCCTGTCCTGGGAGTGTTTGATGGGGGGGGACAGTGTAGAGAGAGCTTTACTTTGTATCTAACCCCGTGCTGTCCCTGTCCTGGGAGTGTTTGATGGGGGAGAGTGTAGAGAGAGCTTTACTCTGTATCTAACCCAATGCTGTCCCTGTCCTGGGACTGTTTGATGGGGGACAGTGTAGAGGGAAATTTACTCTGTATCTAACCCCGTGCTGTCCCTGTCCTGGGAGTGTTTGATGGGGGGGACAGTGTAGAGGGAGCCTTACTCTGTATCTCACCCTGTGCTGTCCCTGTCCTGGGAGTGTTTGATGGGGGGGACAGTGTAGAGGGAGCTTTACTCTGTATCTAACCCTGTGCTGTCCCTGTCCTGGGAGTGTTTGATGGGGGGGACAGTGTAGAGGGAGCTTTACTCTGTATCTAACCCTGTGCTGTCCCTGTCCTGGGAGTGTTTGATGGGGGGACAGTGTAGAGAGAGCTTTACTCTGTATCTAACCCTGTGCTGTCCCTGTCCTGGGAGTATTTGATGGGGGGACAGTGTAGAGAGAGCTTTACTCTGTATCTAACCCCGTGCTGTCCCTGTCCTGGGAGTGTTTGATGGGGGAGAGTGTAGAGAGAGCTTTACTCTGTATCTAACCCCATGATGTCCCTGTCCTGGGAGTGTTTGATGGGGGACAGTGTAGAGGGAGCTTTACTCTGTATCTAACCCTGTGCTGTCCCTGTCCTGGGAGTGTTTGATGGGGGACAGTGTAGAGGGAGATTTACTCTGTATCTAACCCCGTGCTGTCCCTGTCCTGGGAGTATTTGATGGGGGACAGTGTAGAGAGAGCTTTACTCTGTATCGAACCCCGTGCTGTCCCTGTCCTGGGAGTGTTTGATGGGGGACAGTGTAGAGGGAAATTTACTCTGTATCTAACCCCGTGCTGTCCCTGTCCTGGGAGTGTTTGATGGGACAGCGTAGAGAGAGCTTTACTCTGTATCTAACCCCATGATGTCCCTGTCCTGGGAGTGTTTGATGGGGGGGACAGTGTAGAGAGAGCTTTACTTTGTATATAACCCCGTGCTGTCCCTGTCCTGGGAGTGTTTGATGGGGGGGACAGTGTAGAGGGAGCTTTACTCTGTATCTAACCCCATGATGTCCCTGTCCTGGGAGTGTTTGATGGGGGGACAGTGTAGAGAGAGCTTTACTCTGTATCTAACCCCGTGCTGTCCCTGTCCTGGGAGTGTTTGATGGGGGGACAGTGTAGAGAGAGCTTTACTCTGTATCTAACCCTGTGCTGACCCTGTCCTGGGAGTATTTGATGGGGGGGACAGTGTAGAGTGAGCTTTACTCTGTATCTAACCCTGTGCTGTCCCTGTCCTGGGAGTGTTTGATGGGGGGACAGTGTAGAGGGAGCTTTACTCTGTATCTAACCCCGTGCTGTCCCTGTCCTTGGAGTGTTTGATGGGGGGACAGTGTAGAGAGAGCTTTACTTTGTATCGAACCCTGTGCTGTCCCTGTCCTGGGAATGTTTGGCTGCACAAACTCAGCAGGTCTGGCAGCCTCATGAGAAAGAGAGAGACAGAGAGAGAAACCCACACAGTTACTGCCATCATTCCGATGAGGATTGAGTGTCCAAGAAAAATGGTATTGGAGTCAAACTCTGTTCCTCTGTTTCTCACCAGAGATGCTGGGAATGTTCGGGATATCAGGAACAGCCCTTGCATGCAGCAAGTTCACCTTCTGGGAACTGACACCCCATCATCCTGGAGATATGAGACGAGGTGGACCGTCAATTCCAGTCCACCTTCAGACAACTCGGTGAAGATTCCTGAGGCTTACCGGAGATATTGGCCGAAGTCCGGAAGACCATCTCGACGTGATCCCACACAAAGAAACTGCAGTTCCCATTGTTGGCCTGGGCAAAGGTTACAAAGAGGTCATCGGCGTGAACGAAGGACTCAACGGACACGGCGTGGAAAGGCAGGGTTTGGTAAACGCTGAATTCTGGAAAGATAAATAAAAAATACCAGGCAAATGTTGGTTGCAACATGTGATCAGAGCGTTACAATCCGAGAGGTCACCGTTATGTACCAAGAGTATGGACACAGCTTCAGACTCAGATATAACTCTTCTACAGCAGCAGGAGAAGGTCTCTGACATTCAAATATAACAATCTCTCTACACTGTCCCCCATCAAACACACCCAGGACAGGGACAGTACGGGGTTAGATACAGAGTAAAGCTCTCTCTACACTGTTCCCCCATCAAACACTCCCAGGACAGGGACAGGACAGGGTTAGATACAGAGTAAAGCTCTCTCTACACTGTCCCCATCAAACACTCCCAGGACAGGGACAGCACGGGGTTAGATACAGACTAAAGCTCTCTCTACACTGTCCCCCATCAAACACTCCCAGGTTAGGGACAGCACCAGGTTAGATACAAAGTAAAGCTCCCTCTACCCTGTCCCCACCAAATGCTTGAGGTGATTTTGAAAGCCTTCGATGCTGGCTGTGAATGGTGCCTGTTTCTGCATTCCCAGATTGAATTCATCAGAATGGCAGCCACGTTGCTGAATGGTTTAATCTTTCAGTGTGGAATTGTTGACGGCTGGAAGGCCATGGGTGAGTGAGAGAGAGCAGGGAATGACCGCTGAGTCTGGGAGTGTTTGTGGGCAGTGTGTTCAGTTCCGACCTGTCCTGATGCAGTCAAAGTCCTTCAATGGCAGGTGGTTCACCCGGACGTTCTGGTATTTCATCGGGCTGGAACAGTACACTGGAGGGACTGACATGTTGGTCACCTGCAGCCATTCCATCAGCCATTTCACCTTACAATCACAATGGAAAGCATTCCCACGGAGATCCCTACAAAGGAGCAAGAAGCACACGTCACACTGTACACCGAGTTCCCCTCAGTCCGAGTGAAGGAGCAGCTCCCTGCAGTGATGGGGAAACATGCTGGCGTGACAGGCCGATGAAGGTGTCTGGTGGGACAATGAACTTCATGGTGAGAGGGCTGGAGGACAGGAGCAGGGACATCTCACTGCAATTGGACTGAGGAGAGATCACACCTGGAGTTGTGCGTGTGTGTGTGTGCACGTTTAAGTGCACGCATGTGTGTTCATCTGAGTGAATGTATGTATGTGTGTCTGTCTGTGTGTAAATGTATGTATGTGTGTGTGTTTGCACACACGCATGTGTGTTTGCGTGGGTGTGTGTATATTTTGTGTGTGTGTGCATCTGAACCTTGTGTGTGTGTCTGTGTTTGCACGCATGTGTATTTGTGTTTATGTACCTGAACCTTGCTCTGTGTGTGTGTGTGTACCTGAACCTTGCTCTGCGTGTGTGTGTGTACCTGAACCTTGCTCTGCGTGCGTGTGTGTGTGTGTGTGTGTGTGTGAACGTGTGAGTACCTGAACCTTGCTCTGTGTGTGTTTGTGTGCGTGTGTGCGTGCACACGCTGTGTTCGGAGTCTCCTGATCTGAGGAACGTTGATGGAGGGTTGGGAGCAAAGGCTTCCCCAGACTGATTCCTGGGATGGCAGGACCAAGGAATGGAGAAAGACTGGATTGGGGTTGGATAATAATCACTGAGAAGAATTGTCAGGGGTGAGGGTGGGGTGGATTCTCACAGGAACCCACTGAATTCGAACAGGGACAAGACAGGGTAAACGTCACCAGGGAGAGTCCAGAACCAGGGAGTCACAGTCGAAGGATATGGGGGAGGACAGAGATAAGGAGAAATGTCTTTGCCCAGAGAGTGGGGGAGCCTGTGGAATTCTCTACCCCAGGACATATCCCGGTGGACAGAATCCTGAATATTTCAAGACGGAGTTCTGTGAGGTATAGGGATCAAAGGGAGCTCGCGGGAACAGGGAACAATGTTCGACTATCAGCCCATGATCAGAAGGCTCAAAGGGGAGATCTCCTACATTGCTGTTTTATAAAGGGAAGGACCGGTGTAATTTTCAAACTATGCAGAGACAAACCACTCACAAATGTGTCAGAACATGAAGATCCCTGAAGATGTCTCTCGGAAGTACCAGCAGATTGTTGTTTCCCAGTGATCTGGAGACCGAGGAGGTAATTAGAACAATCGTTAAACGCTGCACAATGAAAAAGTCAGGAAACAAGCAGGGCTGTGTGAGGCCGGGACCCCATCACCAGGTCACGATTTATTTATTTACACGTGGAGAGTCCTCAACACTGATCCAGCTCCTCAGAGTGAGCAGAACCTCGGACCCTCCTGTTTGTATCTGTCAGCCAGGGCTCCCTGATGGGACCAGATGAACAGCCCCAATCAGGGAACTCAGATTCTATCAGATCCAGCCGGCTGACCTTGTTACAATCGCGACACCACAACGGCCGATTTAATGGTCTGGGGATTGAATCGAACACAAAGTTTAGAAACGGCATGGTCTTCAACCGTGGCAAACTATCACAGAGTCAAAATACAGACAGACACAAGGCACACAGACTACGTACACAGACAGGCACTGATAGATACACATACACACACACACAGACAAATACAGACACACACACACACAAGCACACAGAATCACACCAACACAGACCACACTCAGGCAGGCAATGACAGCTACACACACAAACACAGGTAGACACTGACAGAGACAGATACACATACACACACTATCACACAAACACACAAACTACAAGCAAAGGTAGGCATTGACAGATAAACACACAACCACAGGTAAACACTGGCAGACACAGTTAAACACACAAAACCAGACACATACAGTCGCATAAATACACAGACAATACATAAAGGTAAAGACTGACAGATAAACACACATACACATAGACACTGACAGAGACAGATATAGACACACATGCACGTGCGCACATACACACACACACATGCACAGAGACAGGCACAGAAACAGAGAGAGAGAGAGACACACACACAGATGCACATACACAGTCTCACACACACACCACACAAACACAGACATACAAACCCAGCCAGGCACTGACAGTTACACACACAGACACAGGTAGACATTGACAGAGACAGATACACATACACACCCTATCACACAAACAGTGAGACTATAAACAAAGGTAGACGTTGACAGACACACAAACACTGACAGAGACAGATACACACAAAACCACACACATGCAGTCACATAAACACACAGACAATACATAAAGGTAAACACTGACAGATAAACGCACACACACACATTGACACTGACAGAGACAGACACAGCCACACACATACAGAGTCTCAGAAATACACAGAGGCAGATATTGACAGTGACAGATACACACACAAATGCACACATGTGACCACACAAACACACATACATCCAGTCTCTCTCTCTATCTCACACACACACACACACACACACACACACACACACACACACAGTTATGAAACCAGTCAGCCATCTGGCCCAGCAATAAACACATCTCTGTCAACCCTGCGAAGTCCTCCTCACAACACTGGGAGAGCTGTCTCCCAGACCCATCAAGCAACAGCCTGACCGAGTCACACTCAGGAAACCACACTTTACAGACTATGTGGCAGATACCACCATAACCATCCCTGGATGTGTCCTGTCCCCAGGGGAAGTACTCAGGGTGATGAGAGTGCAGTGTGTACTCTGGCTGGGGGATTTCAGTGCCCATCACCAAGAGTGGCTTGGTAGCAGGACTGCTGACCGAGCTGGTCAGATCCTAAAGGACACGGTAACTTGCCTGGATCTGCAGCAGGGAACCACCACGAGGGGAAAAACATACCTGACCTCATCCTTGCCAATCTGCCAGTTGCAGATGTATCTGTCCATGTCAGTATCTGGAAGGGTGATCACTGTACTGTCTTTGTGGAGACAAAGTCTTGCCTTCACATTGAGAACGTCCTCCATCACTTTGTGTGGCATGACGACACAAAATACAGAGGCACAGGATTGAGGGTGATTTAGTGATTTGGATCAGAAGTTGGTGAACTGAAAGAAGACAGAGGGTGGTGGCTGAGGAGAAATATTTCTCCTGGAGTTCAGTTACTGGTGGTAGGATCTGTTTTGGGGCCACTGCTGTTGGTCATTTTTATAAATAACCTGGATGCGGGCAGAGAGGGGTGGGTTAGCAAATTTGCAGATGATACTAAGGTCAGTGGAGTTGTGGACAGTGCAGAAGGACGTTGCTGGTTACAGAGGGACATAGATAAGGTGCAGAGCTGGGCTGAGAGGTGGCAAATGGAGTTTAATGCGGAAAAGTGTGAGGTGGTTCACTTTGGAAGGGGCAACTGGAATGCAGAGTACTGGGCGAAGGGCAAGATTCTTGGTAGTGAAGATGAACAGAGAGATCTCGGTGTCCATTTGCACAGATCCCTGAAAGTTGCCACCCGGCTTGGCAGGTTTGTTAAGAAGGCATACAGTGTGTCAGCTTTTATTGGGAGAGGGATTGAGTTTCGGAACCATGAGTTCGTGCTGCAGCTGTACAAAACTCTGGTGCGACCACACTTGGAGTATTGCGGACAGTTCTGGTCACCGCATTGTGGGAAGGACGTGGAAGCTTTGGAAAGGGTTCAGAGGAGATTTACTGGGGTGTTGCCTGGCATGGAGGGAAGGTCTTATGAGGAAAGGCTGAGGGACCTGAGGCTGTTTTCGTTGGAGAGAAGAAGGTTGAGAGGTGACTTAATTGAGACATATCAGATAATCAGAGGGTTAGGTAGGGTGAGAGCCTTTTTCCTCAGATGGTAATGGCTAGCACAAGGGGACATAGCTTTAAATTGAGGGGTGATAGATATCGGGGTAGTTTCTTTATTCAGAGAGGAGTAGGAGCGTGGAACGCACCACATGCAACAGTGGTAGACTCACCAACTTTACAGGCATTTTAATAGTTGTTGGATAGACATTTGGATGAGAATGGAATGGTGGAGGTTAAGTGGGCTTCAGATTGGTTTCACAGGTCAGCGCAACATCGAGGGCCGAAGGGCCCACACTGCGCGGTAACGTTCCATCACTGTGCTGAAGGGGACAGACTTTGACTTGATCTAACAACTCAAAACTGGGAACCCATGAGCCACTGTGGGCCATCAACAGCAACAAAATGATACTCCAGGACAGTATCAGCAATCGCACGGCCTCGCATATCCCCCACTCAACCATTACCATCAAAGCCAGGAGATCAGCTCTGGTTCAAGAGGGAGTGCACGAGGGCATGCCAGGTTGGCATCCCTGAAAATGAGGTGCCAACCTGGTCAAGCGGCCAAACGGGACTCCGTGCTATGCCAAACAGCATAAGCAGCAAATGGTAGACAGAGCGAAGCAATCCCATAATTCTTGCACTCCAGAACTTGCTGCTCCCTGAGCCAAGCTCTTCCAGTCCACAACATTGGCATCTAACCGCCTGAGACAACACATCCATCCTTGGACAAGCCAAACAAAGACACGCACCACAATTCCTAGAAGCATGGCATTCCAACCGGAACTCTATCTACAACCACATCGAGATTGACTCCTTGAGAAAAGGAACAGGAAGTGACTTCGCCACAGGAAATAACATCACCACAGGAAATGACATCACCAACCCAAAGAAACCCAAACATATCAATAGAAAGCAGGAATCAGCAGCAGTGCTTCGCCTGAGGCCCACTGAAGATGTTACCCAGTTGGGTAACGAAACGTCTGGAAATGAACCTTCCAGCTCAGCGAGCAACCCTACATCCAAAACGTGGAACATTGTTCAGGTCTGTCCTGTACACAAAAATCAGGAGAAATGCATCTCAGCCACTTATCATCCCAACAGCCGACTCTCGAGCATCTTGAAAGAGATGGAAGGTGCCATCAGCATTCAATGGTGTTACCATCACTGAATCCCCCCACGAGCTACGTCCTGGTGGTAGCTGTTGACGAGCAACTGAACTGGACTTCTATTTAAATCCAATGGGGACAAGGGCAGGTCAGGGGCTGGGAATCCTCCAATGAGGAAGTCACCTCTTTCCTCCCCAAAGCCTATGCATCATCTTCAAGGTGGAAGTCAAGAATGTGATGGAATACACCCATGTGCCCTGCATAGGGCAGCTCCAACAACACTCAAGAAGCTCAACACCATCCAGGGACAAAGCAACCCCTGCTCGACTGTCCCCACACCCACAAGCACCCACTCCCTCCACCCCACCGGCGCTCAGTAACAGCAGTGGGTACCATCTACAGGACACACTGCAGCAACTCACCGAAGCTCCTTCGAAGGAGACAAAGACAGACACAGAGAAATGCACAAGACAGAAAGGGAAACAGAAACAGTGGAACAGTCACAGATCGATAACAGTCACAGAGGTCCAGATAGATCCAGAGACAGAGAAACAGACAAACAGACACACAGACAGACAGAAAAATAGAGACACTCAGACAGAAACTTACAGATGGTTGAGAGACCGGAGGCCTCGGAATGTGTATTTGGAGAGCGACTGGATGTTGTTATTCTCTATGAATCTGTGAACAGACAGAGAGCAGGTTGGGTGGGGGGGTGAGGGGGAGCGAAGAGTTCAGCGTCAATCCTTTTCCTTCAAGCTGAGTAGAACAATGTAGAATAAAGTCAGGGACTTACAGATACTGGAGATGAGATAAACCATTGAACGCATCATTTTGGATCATGCTGAAGGTGTTTGAATTCAACAAGCTGGGGGGAGAAAGGACAGAAGATCATCAGCTGGCTCTCGTGATCGTGGTCCGGTTTGAAAATCCTGCTGCTGGCCGGGAGGGGGAATCTGTTCTCTGAGGCACACCCTCTCCCGTCAATAAGTTGCAGCTCTAATCTTTTGCTGCCTCTGTTAAGGGAGACTGGAAGTGAGTGTTTTGAGTCTATGAAAGACGTTCAATGTTTTGCGATTGAGGCCAAGGAGAAGCCTTTTTCAAACAGTGAGCGCATGCGGTCCGGAATGCATTGCCTGAGAGGGCGGTGGAGGCAGGTTTGGTGGAAGCTTTCAGAAGGGAAAGGCGTGCCCAAATTATGGGGGGAAATGGCACGACGGTGCGGACATGATGGGCTGACATGCTGCAACATGTCTTCAGCTCAGTGACGTTTGTGTGTGGAATGAACTGCTGGAGGAGGTGTTGGATGCAGGTCCAGTGACAACATTTGGATGGGTGCAGGAAGGGGGACTAGTTTAGTTTGGAAACATGGTTGGACCAAAAGGTGTGTCTCCACGTTGTATGACTCGATCAATACCGTTTGGTTTCAAGAAAGCCAGGCATGCTCCCATACTGTTCCTGTCTGCTCAGTGGGAGGTGGAGACAGAATCGATTGCACATGTATGGAGGCTCAGTTTACCCACAATCCTCAGCATGTGTGAAAGTGCTCCATAACTGAACCTCTGCAGGAGCGCATGGGGACAGACTGGGTTGAAACCAGACAGGAGCTGCAAAACCCAAATGCAATGAGCATGGAAATCTCCCTCTGCAGGTCCTGCACGGTCTGGTAAGAACTCGACCGACTTTGATCTGTTTTCCAAACCTTCACGCACCAGGACACACAGGTCTCTCTCTCTCTCTCTGCATCTCAGAGCTCTGCAATCTCTTACCATTCACATGATATGCTTTGTATTCCCTCTTCCCGCCTAAGTAGACAATTTCATCTGTTCGACATGGTGGCTGACTTGTCACATCATCAGTCACTCAGCTCACTCATCTATCATTGAGGGAGCCTCCTTATTATCCTCTTCACAACTCAAGTTCCGACCTATTCTTGTCCTGTTGGCGAAATCTGTGACCAGCCCTTCATCGAAGTCGTTCATATCAATCGTAAATGGTTGCAGACTTTGTGCCACAGCATTCAATCGCAACTGAAAATGACTCATTAATCCCTGCTTTCAGCTTCCCGTTCGCAAAAAGAAAACTGACATTGGTTTCGATATTTCTGGCCAGCCCTCTGCTGTACTCAAAATTTTCCTCTGGTTGTTAAATTTTTTGGTGATATTTTAGAAAACCATTCTATCCAATCTTTCAACCTGCTGCCTAACTTTGCACCATGATCTACTTTTTGGAGCCCAGGAGATTTACAGCATGGGAACAGTTCCTTCAGCCCAACTTGACAATTAACTTTTCACAATTATTCTCGTCCCACTTGCCTGTGTTTGGTCCATATCGCTCCATATCTATCCCATCTATGTACCTGCCCAAATGTTCCAGAAATTACTGCTTCTGACACCCTATTCCAGACACTTACCACCCTCTATCTGCCCCTCTATGTCTTCCTGTATTTCTCCCCTCTCATCTTAAACCTGTGCCCTCTCGTTTTAGACCCTGGGGAAAATCTGTCGGCTACCTACCTTATCCTTCACCTCCCTTGGTTTTATGGACCTCTGTAAGGTCACCCCTCAGTTCCTACACTCCAGCGAACATAATCTCAGCCTATTCAGCCTCTCGCTAGAACTCAAACCTTCCGATCCAGGGAGCATCCGACAAAATCTTTTCTTTCGACGATATTATCGTCAACATTTCTGGCCAGCTGCAGATGGTGGAATGTTTCTCCTGAGTTGGGATGTCATGATGAAATATTCCTTGATGAGTCTGCAACTGCATCTCTATTGACCGATCCTTTAACCTCACTTGCAAATTCACTTCACCGGTTCTATCCTCATGTCCTTATAATTTGCCTTATTTATATTATGCTAAAAAGTGGCTTGGACTCATCCCTTTCTCCCTCAAACTGAAATTAAAATTCGGTCATGTTATGATCGCTCGTGCCTAAACCTGCCTCCACAGTGACTATTGAATGCTATCTTACTGCTCAAGACCAGATCTAATATATCTTGCCCTCTGAACAGCTCCTTGCTCTCAGAAACTACCCTGAAACTATTCGATGGAATCCTCATTTATCAGCCTTGTCCAGTTTATTTGGAGATGAAATCTCCAACGATTTTTTGCCATGCCTCATGGACAAGTCTCCAATATTTCTTGCTTTATGCCTGATCCAATTATGTGACGACTCAGTGGAGGTCTGCACATCACTCCCAAAAATGGGTCCTTCCATGTGTAATTTCTCATTGACCAAACTGTTTCCCACACTTTGAACAGAGATCATCCCTCTTTATTATGACACTGCTATCATTAACTCACACAGCCATTCCACCATTTTTTCCGAATTCCCTGTCAATCCTCAAGTAACAACATTCCAGCCTTTTTATATGAAGGTTGGAGCTGTACACTCCACCTCTCTGGATCGGAAGAGATGGTTAAAAGTGACAAAATCAAACCTGAAATCGGATGAAGCGCAAACCAACAGAAGCAATTTGCCCAACTTCCAGGTTGCAAATCACAGCATCACACTTTGCAATCATTATTACTAAAGATTTTTTAAAAAAAAGTTCAGGTATTGGGTAAATTAATCTGAATTGATGACTAATTTCCCTTGTTCGAAATCTGAGGGATGTGGACTTGGAAAGATCGTTTTCATTGAAAGGGTGTGTTCAAAACCAGGCAGCCATGATAATAGAATCTCAACAGTGTGTAAACGGGCTATTCGGCCCATCACGTCCACACTGACCCTCCAAAGAGCATCCCGCTCAGACCCATTCCCTCTCCCTATCCCTGTAACCCTGCCGTTATGGCTCACATAGCCAGCCAGGACACTCCAGGCAATTTTGCATGGACAATCCACCTAATCTGCGGAAACCTCTGGAACTGAAGGAAACCCACGCAGACATGGAGAGAATGTGCAAATTCCCACACAGACGGTCGCCTAAGGCTGGAATCGAACCCGGGTCCACGGTGCTGTTAAGACAGCAGTGTTAAACACTGAGCCAGTGTGAGGTATGCACAGAGAGATGGAGAAATGTAAGATTGCATTTCCAAAACACAAAGGTGAAAGGTTGGACAGACATCTAGTCCAAAAACAGAACTTTCCCCAGGCTGTACTCACAGGAATTGGAGAGCAGGGAGGTGAGCAAAGGCATATTCGGAAATACGGCTGAATTTTGCTTTTACGAAAGTTCTGCAAGACAAAAAAACATTGTTGAATCATTAATAGCTGAGTCCAAGTGCTTTTTCCAGACACAATATAATGGTATTCATGAAGCAGCAGCAAAAGAAAGGCTTTAAGTTTCAAATTATATCACTCTCATTGTTCGGCCTCATGTGCTGGGTTCAAGTCTTAGTCTTGGGATTCAACACATCAGCCAGTTAATACTGCAGTGTGGTATGTAGGGGTGCCACATTGTCAGGGATAGCATTCTGTTGTTAGAATATACTGGACCATTAATTACCCCTTCTGCAATATCACTGATAAAACCTACCTGGTCATCTGAGAGAGCACACTGCGAGATACAGACTAAAGCTTCATCGACACTGTTCCCCCATTAAACACCCCCAGGACATGGGCAGCATGGGGTGAGATACAGAGTAAAGCTCTCTCTGCACTGTCCCCCCCAATCACACACTCCCAGGACAGGGATAGCACGGGGTTAGATATAGAGTAAAGCTCTCTCTTCACTGTCCCCCATCAAACACTTCCAGGACAGGGACAGCACGGGGTTCGGTACAGAGTAAAGCTCCCTCCACACTGTTCCCCATCAAACACTCCCAGGACAGGGACAGCACAGGGTTAGATACAGAGTAAAGCTCTCTCTACACTGTCCCCCCCAATCACACACTCCCAGGACAGGGATAGCACGGGGTGAGATACAGAGTAAAGCTCTCTCTACACTGTCCCCCATCAAACACTCCCAGGATAGGGACAGCACAGAGTTAGATACAGAGTAAAGCTCTCTCTACACTGTCCCCCATCAAACACTCCCAGGATAGGGACAGCACAGGGTTAGATACAGAGTAAAGCTCTCTCTACACTGTTCCCCATCAAACACTCCCATGACAGGGACAGCACCAGGTTAGATACAGAGTAAAGCTCCCTTTGCAAAGACCCCACGAAACATGGGGTTAGAAACAAAGTATCTCTTCTGAAGTGAGAGTGAAGTGTCCTCCATCCCATCAAACATTTCCAGGAGATGTACAGTCGAGGATTGGATACAGACTAAAGCACTCTCTGTTCTTTTAAACTGAGAGCAAAGCCTACTCATCACTGTCCCATTCAAACACTCTCATGACAGACCCAACACAGGATTACATAAACAGTTAAGCACACTCAACCCATTGAAACTGAGAATAAAGCTGTCTGTACAATGTCTCACCACACCATCCAGGGAAAGGTACAAAATAGGGTAAGTTACAGATGAAAGTTCGCCATGAGTAAAGCTTCAATTCCAGTGTACCCATGAAATACAAAGGCTCACATTTTCATTCACCAGCAACACGATACCAACTGCTGTGAAAGGCTGTCCATATTTTTTCTCATGGCTGGAAGTTCGGAAGGGTCTCTCCACAGCCATTGCGAAGGCAGTCAGGGTGCTGGATGGGAATGAGATTGAGACAGAGCTCAAGAGAACAGCTCAAACACTGCAGCTGTATGTGTCAGATGATCAGAAATATCCAGTAACATGGAGCCTTATTATTTCATACGTACAGCAGTGCCACACACAGTAACACGAGGCATGACTATTTAATACGTACGGGAATGACAAGTCCCGTAACACGGGGCATTATTATATACCATGTACACGAGTGATGTACCCAGGAACACGGTGTGCTATTATTTACTATGTACGGGAGTGACATACCCAGTAACACGGGGCGTTATTATTTAATATGTACGGGAGTGACATACCCAGTAACACGGGGCGTTATTATTTAATATGTACGGGAGTGATATACCCAGTAACACGGGGCGTTATTATTTAATATGTACAGGAGTGACACACCCAGTAACACGGGGCGTTATTATTTAATATGTGTGGGAGTGACATACCCAGTAACACGGGGCGTTATTATTTAATATGTACGGGAGTGATATACCCAGTAACATGGGGTGTTCTTATTTAATATGTGTGGGAGTGATATCCCAGTAACACGGGGCGTTATTATTTAATATGTACGGGAGTGATATACCCAGTAACACGGGGCGTTAATATTTAATATGTACGGGAGTGATATACCCAGTAACACGGGGCGTTATTATTTAATATGTACGGGAGTGATATACCCAGTAACACGGGGCGTTAATATTTAATATGTACAGGAGTGACATACCCAGTAACATGGGGTGTTATGATTTAATATGTACGGGAGTGACACACCCAGGAACACGGGACGTTATTATTTAATATGTACGGGAGTGATATACCCAGTAACACGGGGTGTTTAACACGGGGTGTTATTATTTAATATGTACGTGAGTGACATACCCAGTAACACGGGGTGTTATTATTTAATATGTAGGGGAGTGATATACCCAGTAACACGGGGAGTTATTATTTAATATGTACGGGAGTGATATACCCAGTAACACGCGGCGTTATTATTTAATATGTACGGGAGTGATATACCCAGTAACACGGGGTGTTATTATTTAATATGTACGTGAGTGACATACCCAGTAACACGGGGCGTTATTATTTAATATGTACGGGAGTGACATACCCAGGAACACGGGACGTTATTATTTCATATGCATGGGAGTGACATACCCAGTAACACGGGGCGTTATTATTTAATATGTATGGGAGTGATATACCCAGTAACACGGGGCGTTATTATTTAATATGTGTGGGAGTGATATACCCAGTAACACGGGACGTTATTATTTAATATGTACGGGACTGACATACCCAGTAACACGGGGCGTTATTATTTAATATGTACGGGCGTGACATACCCAGTAACACGGGGCGTTATTATTTAATATGTGTGGGACTGACATACCCAGCAACACGGGGCGTTATTATTTAATATGTACGGGAGGGACATACCCAGTAACACGGAGCGTTATTATTTAATATGTGTGGGAGTGACATTGGCATTAACACGGGGTGTTATTATTTAATATGTACGGGAGTGATATACCCAGTAACACGGAGTGTTATTATTTAATATGTACGGGAGTGACATACCCAGTAACACAGGGCATTATTATTTAATATGTACGGGAGTGACATACCCAGTAACACGGGGCGTTATTATTTAATATGTACGGGGGTGACATACCCAGTAACACGGGGCGTTATTATTTAATATGTACGGGAGTGACATACCCAGTAACACGCGACGTTATTACTTAATATGTACGGGAGTGACATACCCAGTAACACGGGGTGTTATTATTTAATATGTACGGGAGTGACATACCCAGAAACACGGGGCGTTAATATTTAATATGTGTGGGACTGACATACCCAGTAAGACGGGGCATTATTATTTAATATGTATGGGAGTTATATACCCAGTAACATGGGGCGTTATTATTTAATATGTACGGGAGTGATATAACCAGTAACACGGGGAGTTATTATTTAATATGTATGGGAGTGACATACCCAGTAACACGGGACGTTATTATTTAATATGTACGGGAGTGATATACCCAGTAACACGGGGTGTTATTATTTAATATGTACGGGAGTGATATACCTAGTAACACAGGGCCTTATTATTTAATATGTACGGGAGTGACATACCCAGTAAGACGGGGTGTTATTATTTAATATGTGCGGGAGTGACATGCCTTGTAACACAGAGCGTTATTATTTAATATGTACGGGAGTGACATACCCAGTAACACGGGACGTTATTATTTAATATGTACGGGAGTGACATAGCCAGTAACACCTGGTGTTATTATTTAATATGTGTGGGAGTGACATACCCAGTAACACAGGGCGTTATTATTTAATATGTGTGGGAGTGACATACCCAGTAACACGGGGCGTTATTATTTAATATGTACGGGAGTGACATACCCAGTAAGACGGGGCGTTATTATTTAATATGTATGGGAGTGATATACCCAGTAACACGGGGAGTTATTATTTAATATGTACGGGAGTGATATACCCAGTAACACGCGGCGTTAATGTTTAATATGTACGGGAGTGATATACCCAGTAAGACGGGGCGTTATTATTTAATATGTGTGGGAGTGACATACCCAGGAACACGGGGCGTTATTATTTAACATGTGTGGGAGTGACATACCCAGTAATACAAGGTGTTATTATTTAATATGTACGGGAGTGACATACCCAGTAACACGGAGCGTTATTATTTAATATGTACGGGAGTGATATACCCAGTAACACGGGGCATTATTATTTAATATGTATGGGAGTGATATACCCAGTAATACGGGGCGTTATTATTTAATATGTACGGGAGTGATATACCCAGTAACACAGGGGGGTTATTATTTAATATGTGTGGGAGTGATATACCCAGTAACACGGGGCCTTATTATTTAATATGTACAGGAGTGACATACCCAGTAACACGGGGCGTTATTATTTAATATGTACAGGAGTGACATACCCAGTAACATGGGGCGTTATTATTTAATATGTACGGGAGTGACATACCCAGTAACACGGGGCGTTATTATTTAATATGTACGGGAGTGATATAACCAGTAACACAGGGCATTATTATTTAATATGTGTGGGACTGACACACCAGTAACACGGGGCGTTATTATTTAATATGTACGGGAGTGACATACCCAGGAACCCGGGGCGTTATTATTTAACATGTGTGGGAGTGACATACCCAGTAATATAAGTTGTTATTATTTAATATGTACGGGAGTGACATACCCAGGAACACGGGGCGTTATTATTTAACATGTGTGGGAGTGACATACCCAGTAATATAAGTTGTTATTATTTAATATGTACGGTAGTGATAAACCCAGTAACACGGGGCATCATTATTTAATATGTACGGGAGTGACATACCCAGGAACACGGGGCGTTATTATTTAATATGTACGGGAGTGACATACCCAGTAACACGGGGCGTTATTATTTAATATGTATGGGAGTGATATACCCAGTAACACGGGGAGTTATTATTTAATATGTACGGGAGTGATATACCCAGTAACACGCGGCGTTAATGTTTAATATGTACGGGAGTGACATACCCAGGAACACGGGACGTTATTATTTCATATGCATGGGAGTGACATACCCAGTAACACGGGGCGTTATTATTTAATATGCGTAGGACTGACATACCCAGTAACACGGGGCGTTATTATTTAATATGTACGGGAGTGACATACCCAGTAACACGGGGCGTTATTATTTAATATGTGTGGGACTGACATACCCAGTAACACGGGGCGTTATTATTTAATATGTGTGGGAGTGACATTGGCAGTAACACGGGGCATTATTATTTAATATGTACGGGAGTGACATACCCAGTAACACGGGGCGTTATTATTTAATATGTGTGGGACTGACATACCCAGTAACACGGGGCGTTATTATTTAATATGTACGGGAGTGATATACCCAGTAACACAGGGCGTTATTATTTAATATGTACGGGAGTGACATACATATTAATTAATAACATCCCATTTTACTGGGTAAGGGAATCTTTATCCCTAATGGTATTATATAATTGGTACTGGATTGTCACACCCAGTAACTCCCAGAGATATTATACAATCGAGTCAGACATATTGTACCCTCCTTCTGCAAAAACTTACATGGTGAAAATCACTTCAGTTGCTATTCACCAGGTACCTGCATCGTTGCCTTTTCTCTGGTACATTGGTTTTTAAATCAGAGGTACTGAGAATAAAAACTGAAGTGGGGTACCGTGTCCTATGATCAGTTCAGGAGTTTGAGAATTGGTATGACCTTCTTTTCAGCAACTTCTCATGGTTAGAGAAAATAAATCCATGACACTGACTTTAAAACCAACAAGTAATAACTTAGTTATCTAACTCTAACAATGAACTAATTCACTCAACTACTAACTAACGGTATAAATCCATTCTAACGATTAACTATTACCAAATACAAGATTCTAATGGTATGCTATTCCAATACATATGAATCCCACTCATATAACAAAAAAAAATAGAATTTAGTCTCTTAAAGGTACAGCCAGGTGGCTTCCGGAAAGTTCTGTGCCTTCTCCGTTGATTCTTGTGTCAGGTCCACCTTCTGTGTTGATTCTCCTGAAGGTATTTCGATGGTTCCTGCTCTAAGACATTAAGGATGCTGTGAGAGCCAGCGATTCTCTTTGGAGAGCAAGGGGTCGTTAGCTCCAGCTCATGACAGTGTTCTCTGCATCTCTGCTCAACCACCCCCTTCTTTTATACCCACGATGACGCAGCAATATTTCGTGTCATAGGATTGGTCCTCAGTTGTCAAAACCATCAGATTTAAATTTAATAGCTTTTTGGCACCGAAGCCACTGGTTCAAATCGATTGGCGAAATTCCAAAACCTGTTGGCCTGGTTAAAACCGCTGTTTGGCGTGCTAAATGTGTGGCCTTTTGAAACAAGTGTTTCAGCTCGGGTGCTGTCTGTGTCCTTGCAAACCCCCCTCCCCACACCGCTGCTCAGAGACAGCCATTTTAAGTTGATATAAATCTTTGGAGCTGATCAAAAGAAAAATTAAGAAGGCTTTATTTTCTAATTGAAGTTTATATGGTAATTATTTGACACTTTCCCACACAAAATCTTTGGGTCAGGCCGAATTGTTCTCTGCGCGTTCAATGAAGAAGAGACGTGGCCAGTCCTGACCTCCACAGTGAGGTTTCTCACAGTCGAGCAGCTGACGCTGTACTCAGTGCAGAGTGACACATGAGACATGTTGATTTGAGTACCAGCCCTTGCAGTCCCTTCACAAAAGACACAAAACTCGACAGCAAACGCAAATGCTTCATTCCAGTCACCATTCTTCTGCTGAAATCACAGCCTGAGTAAGGCCACTGGATTATCCAGTCATGGAGATGTACAGCATGGACACAGACCCTTCGGTCCAACCCGTCCATGCTGACCAGACATCCCAACCCAATCTCGTCCCAGCAGCCAACACCCGGCCCATGTCCCTCCAAACCTTTCCTGTTCATCTCCCCATCCAAATGCCTCTTAAATGTTGCAATTGTACCACCCTCCACCACATCCTCTGGCAGCTCATTCCATACACGTACCACCCTCTGTGTGAAAAAGTTGCCCCTCAGGTCTCTTTTATATCTTTCCCCTCTCACCCTAAACCTATGCCCCTCTAGTTCTGGACTCCCCCACCCCAGGGAAAAGACCTTGCCTATCCATGCCCCTCATAATTTTATAAACCTCTATAAGGTCACCCCTCAGCCTCCGACGCTCCAGGGAAAACAGCTCCAGCCTGTTCAGCCTCTCCCTGTAGCTGAAATCCTCCAACGCTGGCAACATCCTTGTAAATCATTTCTGAACCCTTTCAAGTTTCACAACACCTTTCCGATAGGAAGGAGACCAGAATTGCACGCAACATCCCAACAGTGGCATCCCATCTCTTTGGCCCCCACCCCCCACACAACTTGTTCCCACCCTCCGAGCTGGCTTACTTACAAGGAAAGCAGGTTCCCCGCGAATGTTTGTGGGATGGATTTCGACGCCACGCAAAAAGCGCTGTCTTTGGTGCAGGAGCAGGACGGAGGACACTTGGGATCTTTGGGCCACTTCTTTGCTCCCACCGAGAGTGACGGGCCGAGGATCCAAAGCAAGAAAGTCACAACCAGCACCCATCGCTTGGAAATACTCCTCTGAGGCACGCTCATCCTGTGAAGCCGCTGCGCCACTGAAGACTGCAGCCCGAGCTTTGGGTATGGATTCAGTTTCGGACCCTTTGCAGTCTTCGAGGGAGGTGGGTGTCTTTGCTGACTGCGAGCCACTTAACATTCAGTCGCAGAGGTCCTCTTGAATGTCAACGCCTCGCTGGCAAACGTTAAGACTTTCACATCGCTCCGAGCTTGGGCTCACCGATCCAAAAGCCAGGGGAGTGAAGCGATGGGAGCTTTTATGCTGATGTCAGGCTCTCAATAAGAGCAATTGTTTCGCTAAGTGTGGTCCTGTGCCAGGGACTGAAGGCCAAGGAGCTGACAGTGCTGAACTGTTCCACTGCCTGTTCAAGCACAAACAAGGCAAGCCTGTGTTGTACTGCTTCACATACCCTCTGCCATTTCGTCATCAACTCCTGAAATTACTCCTTTTAAAACAAAGTGAAAGTCAGACTGTGAATGCCCCTTGTTGGCGCACTTGAACAAACACTGTACAATCGCTGAAAATGTCTGAACAGACCCCATTCCCTCAGCTCAAGTGGGAGACAATTGTCTCAGACTGCAGTGGGACTCTACGCTCAGTCCTTACCTCCACACCAGCACCTCAAGCACTTGCGTGTCTTTTTAGATTAGATTAGGTTCCCTTCAGTCTGGAAACAGGCCCTTCAGCCCAACAAGTCCACACTGACTCCCCGAAGAGTAACCCACCCAGATCCATTCCCCTTCTCGATATTTACCCCTGACTCATGCACCTAACACGATGGAGGACAATGGGAGGAAACCGGAGCACCCGGAGGAAACCCACACAGACACGGGGAGAATGTGCAAACTCCACACAGACAGTCACCCGAGGCTGGGTAATCAAACCCGGGTCCCTAGTGCTGTGAGGCAGCAGCGCTAACCACTGAGCCACCATGCCACCCCACCATCTTGCTGTTAACGTCTGTCCAACTTCAGGCTTTCAGTCGTCTCTGCACTCGCGTGTTGCCCAAGACCCCACCTCTTCTTCAAAGCTCTGCTCATAAGAAAGCACAACAGATGAGCAGATCGTCACTGCTGGTTTTCGTCCAATCCACCTGGAATCAGTCACTCGAGACACAGAGAATCGATGCGCCTCTTTCTCGGGCTCCAGGGTCTAAGATCGGTCGGCAGGTTGCTTTTCGTTCGGAATAACCCCGTTGCAATGCTGCTCAGTCACAAAACGGCTCCTGGTCCAAAAGAGCTGCATCCCGCCTGGATTGGAGTCCGCTGATGCCGTGGAAACACTCCCTCAATCCTTGCTGGGGTGACACTTTCACTCATCATTTGTTGTTTGGTCTCAGCCCTGCCCTGGTTCGGTTTATTGATCACACCGTCCCTCCCTCTGTCCCTTCTCCACGTTAACTTTATGCTTTCTGAGTGGCTTTGCGCCCACTCTCATCATTCCTCTGACCAGCCACCTCACGAATCGTTTTGCCCTCTTGATTTCCCTCTTGAGTATGCCCCGACTGGCCTTACACTCTTGCAGGGATTCACTCGATCCCAGCTGTCTACACCTGACATACCAGCTTCCTTCTTCCCCTTGACCAGAGCCCTCAATTTTTCCAGTCATCCAGTGCGCCCTACACCCACTAGCCTTGCTCTTCATCCGAACAGGAACTAGAGTCTCATTTTGATAAAGCCTCCCATTTTCCAGCCACCCCACTGACCCGCTCAGAGCCTGCCCCAGTCAATGTCTGAAAGTTCTTGCCTAATCCTGTCAAAATCGGCCTTCCTCCAGCTGAGAATCTTCACCTTTGGATCAGGTCTCTCCTGGGCGCAGAGCGACTGCACCTCCCCGTTGCGTCTGTGAGATGTTTGGGCGCCTCGTCTTCCAGGACAGCTTTTTTTGGTGGCCCCCTGAATCAACTGGGTTTTCCTCTGTCGCGCCCACCCCCCTCCCCCTGTGCATTGTCCAAGTCGGGAGGTCAAGGGTTCAAGTCCCCACTGCTGCAGACACACTGAGGCTGACAGAGTGGGTGCAATCCAGAGGCTGTGCTGCACTGTCTGGGGTGCCGTGTGTTTTGCTTTGGAGGGGATGTTGAATCAAAGGACCTCTTGGGTGGGCGTGGATGCAAACGCCACCCCGACCCCTCCCGACCCCACCGTTGAAAAGGGGCTATTCGAACAACATTCCAATCAAATCATACTAGCATTGCTGGAGAAACTCAGCAGGTCTGGCAGCCTCTGCGCAGAGAGAAACAGAGATAAACAACCTTCCCACACCGAGTCAAGTCCCCTCAGGATCTTATGCATATTAATCTCATGAAGCAACCTGTCCATTTGAGTCCAGGAACTGGTGTCATAGTGCAGCTTTTGGAATACTGTGTCTAATTTTGGTCTTAAATTCGAAGAATGCAGTTAAACTTGAAAGGATGTAAAATGTTTTAAAAGAATGTTGCTGGGGTGGATTGGGGGGGAGGTTTGAGTTAGAGGGAGAGGGTGGGGCTGTTTGCCCTGGAGTGTCGGAGGCTGAGGGGGGGCTTTATAGAGGTTTATCAAATCATGAAGGGCACGGATGGGGTGAATAGCCAGAACATTTCTCCAATGCCAAAGGTAGAGGGTATAGGTTTCAGGTGAGAGGGGAAAGATTTAAATAGGACGAGAGAGGTAACTTTATCACGCAGAGGGTGGTACATGTATGAAACGAGCTGCCAGAGGAAATGGTGGAGGTTGGGACAGTTGCAAAGTGTAAAAGGCATCTGGATGGGTGTATGAATAAGAAGGGTTTAGGGGGATATGGGCCGGGTGCTGGCCAAATGGGACGAGGTCAGATTGGGATATCTGGTTGGCGTGAACGAGTTGGACTAAAAGACCTGTTTCCGTGCTGTATGACTCGAGGACTCTAATTGCTCTTGGAATGCCCGGGTGGATGGGACTATTTCCTCGTCCTTTCGCCACTGAGTGCCGGAATTCATTCTCCAACACCATCTCGTCAGGGCAACTCGGAATAGGCAATAAATGCAGCCCCATTAACCGAGAACAGATTTCCGGAACACTTGTTTCCGGAATTTTTTTTTAACAGAGAGCTACCTTATCCTGGGGTGTCGATGTGGCCATCACGCGTGAAACCTGCCAAGGTTTAGGTTCGTGAGTCGCATTCTGCTGGGGGTTCAGAGGCCACAGTCATTCTCTCGGCTGTTGTTGGAAAGGCAGAAGGTGAGTCCATTCCGAGGAGGTGCACAGTGCCCACTGTGCGCGCACATGGCGCTTTGAATCTCACAAGTGTCCAGCAGCCCTGATACAGACCAGGCGCAGTCCTGCACAGCACCAACAATGATGGTCCGATCCAATGGAAGCCTTCAAAATGGCAGATGGAGTTTAATTCAGAGAAATGCGAGGTGCTGCATTTTGGGAAAGCAAATCTCAGCAGGACTTATCCACTTCGTGGTAAGGTCCTGGGGAGTTTTGCTGAACAAAGAGACCTTGGAGTGCAGGTTCATAGCTCCTTGAAAGTGGAGTCGCAGGTAGACAGGATAGTGAAGGTGGTGTTTGGTATGCTTCCCCTTCTTGGTCAGAGTATTGAGTACAGGAGTTGGGAGGTCATGTTGCGGCTGTACAGGACATTGGTTAGGCCACTGTTGGAATAATACGTGCAATTCTGGTCTCCTTCCTATCGGAAAGATGTTGTGAAACTCGGAAGGGTTCAGAAAAAATTTGCAAGGATGTTGCCAGGGTTGGAGGGTTTGAGCTACAGGGA